>NW_015389290.1:0-1415 GCF_001527695.2 Protobothrops mucrosquamatus
AAGGAAGAATTGAATCTGAAAGGTACCAGGGTGCCCAGTCAAAACAGGGTGGGGTTCTGTGCAACACGCCGGAACATTTTAAGAATAGGCACACACAAACCCCTTAAAAAGAAACTATCTCTTAAGGTGAAATTGCAGGGAGTTCCATTGTCGATGGAACTTGACACGGGGTCTGCCCTATCCATAATTTCCCTCAACATATTTCACAAAATCTGCAGCAGCAGTGGCCAGCGAGTTTCATTAAGGCCCTCTAATGTAATCCTTACGGATTTCCAAAATTCTCAAGTGTGTGTTAAGGGGGAGGCCACCCTTAAGGTACAGTACAAGAATTTTGCAGGCCCCCTAGACGTGTTGGTTGTGGGGGGTGAGCGAACGAGTCTCATTGGACTTGATTGGTTTGAGGCCTTGGGAATACAAGTAACAGGGCTACATAAATTGCAAACAGAGACCCTTGCAGACGTATGCAAGGAGTTTGCAGATGTGTTCAGTTCTGAACTCGGGTCCTACACAGGACCTCCAGTTTCACTAAAGCTAGATCCAACAGTACAGCCCATCAGGGTTAAACCTAGGAGAATACCATTTGCTCTTAAGAGTAAGATTGACGCTGAACTGGACAAGTTGCTCCAGCAAGGCATTCTAGAGCCTGTAGATTCCAGCCCGTGGGAAACCCCCATTGTAACGCCTTTAAAGGCAAACGGGGACATCCGGATTTGTGCTGACTACAAGTGCACACTAAACAAGGCCCTACAGCAACATGCTTATCCTGGCTTCTCTCAAGGAGGGAAATTTTTTTGCTAAGCTTGATTTGGCTCAAGCATATCAACAGCTGCCTGTTGATGATGCTGCAGCTGAGGCCCAAACTATTGTCACCCATCGTGGGGCTTTCAAGGTGAAGAGATTACAGTTTGGGGTGAATGTCGCTCCTGGCATTTTTCAGTGTGTAATGGAAAACACCCTGAGGGGTATTCCTGGCGTGTGTCCTTATTTTGATGGCGTTCTCATCGCAGGTGACTCTCCACAAATGCTGGCTGAGAGGTTAAGGGCTGTGTTGCTTCGTTTCCGAAGTGCAGGCCTTAAATTAAAACAGGACAAATGTAAGATTGGTGTGCACTCCACTGACTTCCTGGGATTCAGGATAGATGCTCAGGGTATCCACCCGTCTGATGCTAAGCTCAAAGCTATTCAGAAGGCTCCAGGCCCCAAGTCTAAGGGTGAATTTTTGGGTTTACTGAACTTTTATCATGCTTTTCTACCTCATAAAGCTGCTATTGCAGAACCTTTGCACAGACTTCTTGACAAAAATGCTTGTTGGCGCTGGACCAAAGTCCATGAGGCCAGTTTCAATGAGGTTAAAGCCTTGCTTACATCCAATGCGGTGTTGGCTCATTTCAATGAGCAGTTGCCAGTGTGTCTGG
>NW_015389290.1:2731-8212 GCF_001527695.2 Protobothrops mucrosquamatus
TGTCTGGGCCAGGAACTACGGGCCTGGACACCTCTGGGTCCCGGCTGTGGTCTGCAAGGTCTCGGGGCCTCTGTCCTACGAGGTGTCCCTGGAAGACGGCCGTGTTCTTCGCCGCCACATTGATCAACTACGTGTGAGGCGGGACTCGCCTGGGGTTCCTCCTCAGTCTCCTCTAGGGGGGGAGGAGGAATGGGGAATGTATTCTGGGAATCAGAATCTGCTGCCACCAACGGTTGTGGGGAACGACACGGGCACTCAACACCCAAGTTCCACAGGAGATTCAGGTAGCAATTCATGGGGACGGGGGCACACACACACCCCCACACACACTCCAGCCTGGGAGTCTCACCGGAGGTATACTAACTATCCACACCTCACAAACAATACTCCAGACATGGAGAATAACTGGGAGCATACTCACAACTCACAACATGCAAGAGAGCAGGCAAAACAGAGGGGGAACACGTCCTTTGCTGAAATGGCTCATAGAAGGATGTCCCCACGCATAAGGGCTAACTGGGAGGCATCCCTAGACCCTAACACTACAGGAAGGAGCCAGGAAAACCACACTCCGTCAGGAAACACGGAGATGAGTTCAGAGGGGTTGGAAAACTCCAGAGGTGGTAGGTCAACCAAGTATAGCGATCAACAGAGTTCTGACTTCTCAAGCCTAGGAGACGGGCAGGAAAGTCAAACAGAAGTCACAAGACAACCACAGGGCAATTCACCTAGTGTGGGAAGCAACGGGGAAAACACTACAAGTTCCCCAGGTCCGAGAAGGTCGCTCAGGGTCAAGGGCCCTCCCAAATGCCTTGCAGATTACGTAAGGTGAGCATGTTAATTGCAATAACTGAACTAGAGGTCCTTGCTGGTTGACTCTACGTAAACGATGTTGGGGCCATGGGGTCTCTGTACGACGGAACAGTCCCACATCTTACACACACTGTGTGACTTTAACTCAACAGTTAATTATATAACCATCACTATGATGGCGTCCATGTGGGCACCGTATTATTTCATATAGGGGGGAGGGGTGTTGTGTCCTGAGCCTGCAAAAGCAGGCTCGGGACGTTGCAAGAGTCCCGGGCATTTGCAAAAGCTGCCCGGGACCAGACTGAGTGGCGCCGGCCTTGCGCACATGCGCAAGGCGGGAAAAGACTGCCTTGTGATTGGTTGTATTTGCCCGGGGATCAGAAGGTATAAATAGAGGCCTGCGTGCCTCTGCTCGGGTTGTTCGTAGATTGGAAGCAGAGAATAAAGACTTGTTAGAAATGCTTCGTCTCAAGCGCCATTATTCTCCGGACTTAACTATTATTATTATTATTATTATTATTATTATTATTATTATTATTATTATTATTATTATTATTATTATTATTATTATTATTATTATTATTATTATTATTACTAGGGAGACATTTAGAATGCTGTCTTGATAACCTAATAGAATGACTGCCATAAGATATCAATTCATAAAATGGCTAAGATAATGGCCAAATCTGATAATTAAGATTCTATTGCAAAGTACACTAATAAATAAATAAATCATAGCATATTTGCATATTCGTAGTGATTTATTTTTTTCCCTGATAGGCCCTTAATTTTACAAACAGAGCCTTAGCACAGTTGCCAGTCATATAAAGTCATGAATAATCATAGAAATTCTGAAATCCCATTTAGATTGAGTAAAGAGAGGGTGGAGCTGGCATATGGGGGAACATAGAAGACAGTGCTAAAGCCTGTGGTCCAATGCCCTTAGATATATTTGTTTTATCCAGTTCAGTCCAGGAATTCACAAGGGATGAATTCACAGAAGAGAATGACAAGATATGCATCATTATTTAAATGATAGGGCTTATGTACTTGTGTTAGACAATTTGAAGTACTAAGGTGCATCCTTGTATAATGATGTCATGACGTATAGAGTCAACATTGTGATATTACTAAGGCATATTAGAAACATCACTGCTCTTCAGGCATAATGCCTGAGCAGACTGCTCTCTATCTCACAGATCATCCCCTAGATCAGTGATGGCAAAACTTTTAGAGACTGAGTGCCCAAACTGCAACCCAAAACCCACTTATTTATCGCAAAGTGCCAGGGCTGCATCAGCATTATGGTGCCCTCAGGGGGGTGGGTGGGGGTGGCCCACTGGGTGGGCGTGGCTGAAGTCATGGCACACTGGGTGAGCGTGGCCAGGGCCAGTCCCTTGCCATCTCTGGGGCATCCCCGGGGGGGCCAACACCGCTTGCTCACTCACTTCCTGCCCTGTTGCTTCCAAACACCATGTGCTTGCTACTCTGGTGAACTCTGCTGGGGCAATGGCGCGTGTGCCCACAGAGAGGGCTCTGAGTGCCGCCTCTGATACGTGTGCCATAGGTTCGCCACCACTGCCCTAGATAGAAGTTCATGGGATTTGGTAGGAAGTAGACCATGCAGAATAGAATTTGAAAGCAAGAAGCAATATGAGAAAAGAAGGGGAAATAAGAAAATCTTAATCATTAGCCATAGAAGAAGAATGAGAAGAAATAAATCTTGATCCCATTTGATCAATACTTCTGAGGAGCCAGAAGTGTGCTAACTTATTAGAACAATGAATGGGCATTGGTCCTTCATACTACAACTGCAACTATTTATCAGTCAAAACTGATAATGTTTTCATTTTGGGGAAAAAAGAGTTCCTTCAAAAAAGTTTGCATTGCACTGATGCAGCCTTCCTGAATTTAGGAATCCTCCAACTATGTAGACATAAACTTGTGTAATCCTCAGCAATGCTATGGTGGCTGGGAATTATGTTGTTAGGGATGGGTGAATCTGAGAAAATAACAGTCTAGAATCCAATAGATGTTACAGGTTATAGTAAAATATGGGATCACTGGATTATCACAGCAGAGCACATTTGCTAATATTCTTATGGATTTGGTTCAACTACTGTAAAATACATGATATTTAAAAGTGCTATGTTAATCATACTTATGTGACCAAAATGAGTGCACTCTATAATAGATATGAGACCCATTGTAGAAATGATACTTTGGCAGGTCTCTAACATTTTCTTACTGATCCCTTTCATAATTATTATGTCAGTGTCCTTACCAACCCCTGGTTCCCACAGAAAACAAGTGGTAGACGTCAAGGTGGCTGGCAAAAATCAGAACGGTCTGACCAGTGTTTAATCACAGCAAACAAAGTTAGCTCTGGGAGTGGTTAGCATTAAATGTTAAAATAACAATAAACCAATTCAGTTTCCATGATAAGGAATAGGGTTAATAATAAGGATCTCTCTCTCTCTCTCTCTCTCTCTCTCTCTCTCTCTCTCTCTCTCTCTCTCTCTCTCTCTCTCTCTCTCTCTCTCTCTCTCTCTGTCTCTCTCTCTCTCTCTCTCTCTCTCTCTCTCACTGTCCCCATGAGGCTGACACTTGGCTATTACCAAGTATTTTGAATGAATGAATGAGCCTGACAGTTTCATCTTTGTAGAAATGCAAACTGTTGTGCTTAATAGATTTACACCTTTAATATATGTTTCAGAGTCAGTTGTTCAAGAAGCAGAAGTCAGGAAGGAATTTTAGTCACATATGTCATTTTTGGCTAACATAAATAACCATCTGCAAAAGAAACAGCCTGTAGTATCATGAAGGTTTTGTTTAACCCTCCCTGGGCAACTCCAAAATAAATCCCATTAATTTTAGTGATGCATATTCTCAAGTCAAGATGTGTTGGATTTGTATCTCAGTTCACTGAACAGTAATAATATGGCATATTTTCATCTATATTGATGCAGTTCTTTCTCAATTTTATTTATTTTTTCCACATGTCAAGATATTGTTTAGTAAAATACTTTAAAAGCTTTAATAATAAGGATTTTTCAGCAACTGTCATTTAAACCAGTCTCTTTACTTTTCAATAAAAAAAATGGAGAGAGGGCATATTTTTATATTGCATTATTCTCAACAAATTCAATTCATGTCCATTGAAATGGGTTAAATAAATTGGATATACTTTTCTTTTCATGTTTGCTGAACCCCATGCATGATATCCTGCTAAGAAATATCAGAGAAGGGCTGGTTTACTTCATGGCATGGGGCCAGCCTCTTAACACATTCAAAATCATGTTACACAATGGCCCTTTCACTAAAATATGTCACAATCCAAAAGGAAAAACTACATTTTAGAAGACAAAATCATACTGTACATTCACATGCCTTTTTTTCCTTTATAAAAAAATGTTGAAAGTTATTTGTTCAAAATCCTTCATTATTTCTCTGAATACCATGGTATATTTCTAATCTCAACTTATTTTAATTTATATTATTTAATACATAGATATATCCAGGGCTTTTTTTCTCATAGAACGCCCAGAACGGAGTTCCGGCACCTTATTTGGATGGAACCTTGTAGGGTGGGCAAGGCGGGTTGTATGACGTGTGTGAGTTCTGGCACCTTTTTTTTTTTTTTTTAGAAAAAAAGCACTGGATATATCAGATATATTATCAAGGAGTTTAAGGAAGAGTACTTTCCCCATTATCTCCTCACAGTGACAGTGAACCTGTCAGATGAATTGTGGTAAGAAATAATGATGTACAGTATCCTAGTCCAATATGGTAATAAACACATCACCCTGTCTATAATTCAAGATTTTTCTATAGTTATTCCATATAACATTCAATTGATTTGCACATTATTATTTTTTCTAATGTTCTCATTTAATTTTGCAATGTTCTCTACTATATACATGTTATATGCAATTTCTTATGATACAATTTTCCACATAGTTCCCTTAATATGTATGGCATTGACAAACCAAAATTTGTATTGCAAAATTTGAAAAAGTGAGAAATCTTGGCCACAAATCTGTCAGTTTGCATAACACAATAATGAGATCAAGTCAGTGTTTAAAAATGGGAGATAGGGAACCTTAGGGATTCTGTAATAATTTGCTTAATTCATATTATGTATCCCAAAAATTCTTTTTAACTAGGATTCCCAAACCACCATGTGAACATTGTATTTTTCCTTCCAAATTCACAGTGGGCACATAACAGAAAAAAAATCTAGCTAATTTTTTTTCTCGGTTACTTATGAAATAACTATTATCTTCAACTGTTTTTCTTTAACATGTCTTATAACTAACTTACTATTTTTTTTCTTCTGTCCTTTGCTGTTAATATTTTCTCTTCCCTGTACTAATCCTAATTACATAAACATAAGATTTGGGGATAGAGGCTATTTTGCTTTGTTCCATTCTAGGGAAACCCTATAAAAGTATGGCCAAGCCTACATTTTACATGACCATCAAGATTTTATTTGATATGCAATCAATAGGAAAAGCCACATTCCTCCATATAAACATCTTTGAGGTTTAGGGTCCTTGGGAAAACCAGTTCCCTCTGTTCTGCCTTATCAAATAGAAATATTGAAAAGATCTTTCAGGATCCCAGGTTCTGGATTTTTTTTTGCTGGGGAGTTCAGATTATTTATTT
>NW_015389290.1:8927-55156 GCF_001527695.2 Protobothrops mucrosquamatus
ATGATTAGCATCAGCTCTGTTGTTCCAGCACTAATAGGAGAATACATTTTATTCAGTTAGATGATATGTGACTAAACTTGACAGTATACAGATTGTATATGCCCAGTTACTGATTTACTTGGTTAGAAACATATGGTTAACTTTTTGAATTGGGGCCATGGCCAGAAGGAGAAGAAGAGCTAATCCTTGTATCTCTCTTTTTGTATCTTTCTAAAAAGATGCAGCATTTAATTTAATTGCATTGGTACTAATGAAGCCTGATTTTGTGGAGGTCAGGATTATATAATATCAGATGTTCATTTTTCTCCTTCTCAACCATATTTCAGTGAATAAAACATGTCTACAAAGTGTTGGAACTGATTTAACACAGAGAGGAAGCATGATAAGGGAGGAAAAACCAGAATATGAATATATATATATATTTTACAATAAAAGCAGAGTATTTCCAACAACATACACAATGAAATTTTCTGGCCTTATTTAATTGTTAGTCCACACTACAAATAATATTACATGCCTTAAAACAGGCTTTGGGCTTGGCAGCCTGGCTGGGGGAGAGAAAGGAACCAGGCCATATGTGCATAAACTTGTGCACACAGCTTGACTGGCCCAAGTTGAGCTGAACACATGTGCGCACCGGCCCAACACTTGTGCGAGTTAAGCTGCGTGCGGACTTGTGCACTGGCCTAATGCTCACATGGCCCAGTTGCAAATAGTCTGCAGCCAGCTAGTGGGCCATGACCCAGAGACTGGGGACCTCTGCCTTAATGGGTCTCTAGAGATTCTATTTAATACATGAATTCCTTTGAAAATTATAGTATGGAATTCTTTAATTTAATTTGGAATATTTAATACATGCATTTTGTATAAGCTATCACTTGTGGATATTTTCATGAAATGTGAAACAGAATGATAACAAATTTGTATAAAAGAAATACTTCAAAAGAATATCTCTTGACAAACAGCTGAAATATTCTATTATTTTCATTCAGCATGCACAGGGAACAGCTGATTATTAGCTAGACAACAAAACTCTTTTGATTTCAGTCTTGTCTCTCTTTAAAGTTTCTAGGAGCCAGATGTCACAAATGTTTGCTCTCCCTAAAGATGCATACTTCAGTATAAAAACAAAAGAAGAGGCATGTCTGAAGAGGCATGCTGTGGGTCATGCCAGTAAGGGCAGAATCCCAGGAGATGAGCCTTCTCCATCATGGTACTCACTTTATGGGACATTCTCCCCCATTCACAAAGTGAGGTTAGCACCATCTCTAATCATTTTCCAAACATCCTTCAAGACCCAGCCATGTCATTGAGCCTGAGAGTCCCAGGGGACTAGTGAGATTAATTATTTGGCTAAACAATTAATCAATGGAACAGTTTACCCCGCAGAGTTGTGGGTATTCTATTTCTAGAGGTCTTTAAGAAAAGATTGGGCAACTATTTGTCTGAGATGAAATAAGGTCTTCTGCCTTCTACAGGGGGTTGAACTAGAAGACTTCCAAGGTCCCTTCCAGCCCTATGATTCTATAAGATCTTGAGGTGGCTCCATTATTAACATCTAATTTCATGTATGCTTTGTGTTTTTTTGTTAAATCATTTAATAATTTTTGATATATTTATTTTCTTGATATATTTATTGTTTATATCTTGCATGTGTATTTATAAATATATAATACATGCATATACAAACATACATACATGTACATGTACATGTAAATGTACATATACAGATACCGGTAGTCACTCTGCCTTTCTCCACCCAGCCTTAATTGCCTCTATTCTTTAGAAGCGGGAGATGTGTAAATTTAAGCAACTCCTTTTTTTTACATTTGTGCCTTCTTTTAGAGAAATATTTGCCACAATCCTCTCCCATTTCTTGACCAGGAAGCTACAATTCTGAAGAAGTACAAAATTCTCTTCACAGATAAACATAACATGGGATTCTAGGATGACATGACTCTCCTGATTTATTTTTAATGTCTGCGAATCAGTTTGCCAATGGTGTGATAGTTGTTTATGAATGGAATGTTTATTGCCATGCCAGTTCAGAAAGTTGGGGTAAGTTTGGTTGAACAATTGTTCATGGATGGATTCTGCAATTTCAATGCTTTTCACATAGTGAGTTCTGAAGTAATCAGCTGTAAATTATGGATTTCATGCCTGGTTTTATACCTATATTTAGACACTGTTGTCAGAAAAAGTGGAAATTCTAGAATGGAAAAATGTGAGACATATTTCAAGCAGAAGCTGTGGCTTGGCTTTAAACTTATTCATCCTTTGAGTAAAGCAACTAAAATAATAGAACATTAATTATGGGCTATTTAAGTGGTGTCAACTAACTTTCCACAAATCTTTTAAATTCCCTATATCTATATTACCCATTGTATTTCCTCAACTTTATCAGCTATTTTTTCTCTTTCCTCATCTATTTGCATCATATTAGTAATGACTAATTTAAGCCTTTCTGAGTTTGGTGGATCTGTTATAAATATGACTAAATATGGATTCTACTGAGTATAAAAATAATTATAGATTGCATTAGTATACCATAAACCAATATGCTTAGTGCTATTATGAAGGAATATTTATAAATTTGACAATACTAGAAATGAATGAATAAAATAAAATAAAACCAGAACAAACAATGTTCCAGAAAGAGTTAAACACCCTACTTATTTCCATTCAGGGTATGTATATATTCATATGGATGCATATATCCAGTTTGATCTAGTGGTTAAGGCACCAGAGTAAAAACCAGAGGATTGTGACTTCTAGGCCCACCTAAGCCATGAAAGCCAGCTGGGCAACCTTGGGCCAGCACTCTCTCTCAGCACAAGTAATCTCACAAGGTTATTGTTATGGGGAAAACAAGAGCAGGAAGGAGTATTAGATATGTTCGCCACTTTGAGTTGCTTATGAAAATAATAAAGGTGGGATATAAGTGAGAGAGATAGGTAGTTCAGAAATGTGAAAAATATAAATAAGTAAATAAATAAACAAATATCTACAAAGATACAAATAAATGTTCTATTTCATTTGGAGTATTAGATTTAATCCATAATTTTAATCCATATCTTCAGAAATACTTTGGCCATAACATTAACATGCTTTTAAAGTCAGAACTGTAACAGTATGAAATAGATTTGGGTGCCATAAACAAACAAACAGATGATTGATTGATTGATTGNATAAATAAACAAATATCTACAAAGATACAAATAAATGTTCTATTTCATTTGGAGTATTAGATTTAATCCATAATTTTAATCCATATCTTCAGAAATACTTTGGCCATAACATTAACATGCTTTTAAAGTCAGAACTGTAACAGTATGAAATAGATTTGGGTGCCATAAACAAACAAACAGATGATTGATTGATTGATTGATTGATTGATTGATTGATTGCACTTATATCCTTCTTCAATAAATGTCACCTTTGATGACTTTCAGTTTGAACCCATGATATGAGTAAAAATGAATATCAGATCAATTCTCAATAATAACAGAATAAAACCAAAAATAGTTAGTTTTATTGGAATGTTATCTGGAAGGACTCAGTATATTTATGATTTCTTTCTGTGGATGGAGGCAGCCTGAATTTCAAAATGTGACTGTTCCAAAGAACTGGTACTGATGCTGAGAAGCAGTGACTTCCTTTATTTCCTGGTAATGATTGAGAATCCCCATAGACATCGTGCAAGGAGTAATTTCTCTCTAGATGACCTAAGAGTTTGAGCTGATTTTGATTGGAGCAGGATATGGGAGCTATAAGCCTAGCCACAAATGGCTTTATGGGCCAAAATCAGCACTTTAATTATACCCAGAAACTAACTAATAGAACTACTTGGCCTGCAGTATAGGTGTAATATGCTCCCAGTAATTTCTGCCAAATAGCACAGAGACGTGGACTAACTGCAGCTTCTGAAATTTTTTAAAAGATAAGATAAGATAAGATAACCTTTATTGTCATTTTTTTTACTGTGGGCACAACGGCACACATCAAAAATGAAATTTAGTTGCCCGCTCTCAAAGTGAAACACATACATGACGCACACCTAAACATACTATGAACAACATATATATAGACCCACATCCCTACATATACGTAGCAAATAAATATTAAATACTGTCCATCTTGAATATATAACGGAAGGAGGAAGCTTGAGAGTTCACAAGGTTAATGCTGTATGGAATGAAACTCTGGCTGAATCTGGATGTTCTGCTTCGGATACCACAAAGCCTCCTCCCAGAAAGTAACAAGGAAAACAGGTCATGAAGAGGATGTGTAGTGTCCCAGATAATCTTACGGACCCTGCTCAAGCAGCGCTTCTGTGCTATGTCCTGGATGGGAGGGAGGGGACTGCCAATGATCTTTTCGGCCATTCTCACCACTCTCTGCACCGCCTTCCTGTCTGAAACAGTGATGCTTCCAAACCAGACTATGATGCTGTATGACAGGATGCTCTCGATCGTCCCCCTGTAGAAAGTGGTCAGGACAGGGGAAGGAAGATGTGCTTTTTCCATGCGACGCAGAAAATGCAGGCACTGCTGTGCCCGCTTCACCAGTTTCTCACTGTTGAGCGACCAAGTCAGCCTACTCGTTAGCTGCACACCCAGGAATTTGACGCTGGTAACCAACGCTGGTAACCGACTATTGCCAAGCCCCAGGCAAACTGCTTGGCAATAGTCTAAACTGGGTAGTAAGAATAGAATAGAATAGAATAGAATAGAATAGAATAGAATAGAATAGAATAGAATAGAATAGAATAGAATAGAATAGAATAGAATAGAATAATAGAGTTGGAAGGGACATTGGAAGTCTTCTAGTCCAATCCCCTGCTTAGGCAGGAAACCCTGGACCATTTCAGACAAATGGTTGTCCAATCTCTTCTTAAAAACCTCCAGTGTTGGCACATTCACAACTTTCGGAGGCAAGTTGTTCCACTGATTAATTGTTCTAACTTTCAGGAAATGTCTTCTTAGTTCTAGGTTGTTCCTCTCCTTGATTAGTCCTGCCCTCAGTTGCTTTGGAGAGTAGCTTGACTCCCTCTTCTTTGTGGCAACCCATGAATTATTGGAACACTGCTATCATGTCACCCCTAGTCCTTCTCTTCATTAAACTAGACATACCCAATTCCAGCAATCATTCTTTATATGTTTTAGTCTCCAGTCCCCTGATAATGTTTGTTGCTTTTTTCTGTACTCTTTCTAGAGTCTCAACATCTTTTTTACATCGTGGTGACCAAAACTGGATGCAGTTTGTGTGGCCTTACCGAGGCATTATAAAGTGGCATTAACACTTCACATCATCTTGATTCTAGCCATCTGTTAATGCAGCCTATGACTGTGTTGGCTTTTTTGGCAGCTGCAGCACACTGCTGGCTCATATTTAAGTGATTGTCCACTAGGACTCCGAGATCCTTCTCACAGTTACTACTATTGAGCGAGGTACCACCTATACTGTACCTGTGTATTTGATTTTTCTTGCCTAAATGTAGAAACCTACTTTTTTCACCATTGAATTTCATTTTGTCAGATAGCACAGAGATCCCCAACCTTTTGGATATCAGGAACTGGTTACGTGGAGAGAGGTTTTTCCGTGAATTGGAGGGAGCATGGTTTTGTGTGCTGCCTGCATCCTTTGCTTGTTTGTGCGGCCCGGTTGCTGGCATGCCGTGGCCTGGTAACAGTCCATGGACCAGGGGTTGGGGACCCCTGAGGTAGCACCCAGTGTTCAAATCTGTCAGGATCCTCTTGTAGCTTAAGCCTATCTTCTGGAGTGTTGGCTATTCCTGCCAGCTTGGTGTTGTCTGCAAATTTGATGAGTTCCCCATCTATCCCCTTGCCCAAATCATTGATGAAGATGTTGAGGAGTACTGGGACTAAAACAGAGTCTTGGGGTATCCCACTGCACAGTTCCCTCCATGTAGATGCAGTTCCATTGAGGACTACACATTGAGTTCAGTTGGTTGGCCAGCTATGAATCCATCTGGTAGTGATGCTATCCAACCCACATTTTTCCATCTTATCAAGTAGTAGGTTGTGGTCTACTTTATCAGACGCCTTACTGAAGTCCAAGTAAATGATATCCACAGCATTCCTCTGGTCCATTAATTTTGTCACCTTAATAATAAGTAACGTCTTTCACCAAATTAAGTTTGTACTGGTACACCAGCTAAAGCTGGGCAAAGATTGCTCCAGACATGGGCTCCATATGTTGTAATAGTAGTAATTGTGACTACAGAATCATAAACCTGCTTCTTCAGAGATAGTGCCTACTCATACAGTTAACAATAGTATTGATGAAGAGTGCTGATTGTTGGTTGTTTAGCCTATTCTGTTCCATGCAGTTACTAATAGGCACAGGGTCCTTCCTTCCTTCCTTCCTTCCTTCCTTCCTTCCTTCCTTCCTTCCTTCCTTCCTTCCTTCCTTCCTCCCTCCCTCCCTCCCTCCCTCCCTCCCTTCCTTCCTTCCTTCCTTCCTCTGCCCAGTTCCATTAAGATCTGAATGGCATACAAAATTAATAATAGCAGGAACCAATAAAATAACAAAAAGAACAATTGCAGTCTCAAAGGAAAACATTCAAACAAACTGTCGCCTTATAATATATCAGGTTTTTAAAATTAAATTCAGTGCTTTCAATTGTGTTTCTTCTTGAATATGCATACGGATCCATGCCTGCCAACTCAATGAATAGGCTCGTGGACAGATATAAAATAAAAAGGGATGTGCAAGTATTTATGTTTAGGTGATAGTTAATACTTTGGTAATTAGATTAACCAGATTTGGGATCATGATATTATCCATAAATCCTCTGAAATTGCATGTTGCATAGACAAAAGGAATTAAAGGAACATTTTAGTGAAAGAAGAAAAAAAATATGTATTTGCTGAAAGTTCGTTTTAAGAGCTAAACAAGCAGCCAAGTAGCCTATGAAATATTCAAAGCTGATTGTGATTTCAATGCTTTTATCTGCTAAGGGGATTTATTTGCGCAAGTGACAAATTAGTCCTCTGTTTCAATATAGTCATTTCAAGCCACAATCCCAGTTATTTTTGTAACTCTGGATTCATTAAATTCTTAAATGTTCACATTGAGAAATGTAAACTTAATTTGGTGATTGTCAAGTATCACTTAAGTAAACTTATGGAATTTGGTCCCTCTACATGATTTGGGAAGAATGTGTAGATGGCACTGGCATCTGTTACTTCTTTTGATTTTTACTAAAGCTTAAACAATGTTTTTGACAAGGCACTATGAAAGATAGAATATGATTGTATATATAGTATAATTTGTGTAATTAATATTTCAAATAGATTTGAGATCCATAGCAATAAATGATTAGACTATCAAACATCCAATCAAAAGACCATAGAGGATTGATTACTTTTCATGATTTATTAGACTTAGCTATTTTAATACATGGAAAACATTAAAACAGAGCATAGTTCATATTGGCTTGAATTTCCTTAATATAGACCTGAGCAGTCTTTGATCAACTATTAGAAAACCTATGAATGTGCAGTCTAAGTTTTTCATTGATTTGATTTGAAAAAAAAATTGAAGTTTTAGGCAATCTTGAAAGGCTGCTTCCCTATAAGGCATGCTATAATTGATCAATTGGGAATTTACATGTGAATACATTGTAAATAGCAAAACAATGTAATACAATACTAGATCCATCACAGGGCCTAAATACTGCATTGATTACAGCTTCATATAGATAATGATTTCAGTTTTCCCTTAGTGGAAATTACCTGATGTTTTTCTTAGGCTGCTAAAATATCTGGTGCTTAGGTTTCTTCCTAATAGTTAATCTGAAGTCTTGCTCTTTTTATTCATTATGTGAAAAGAAAAGAGCAATATGTTTCATTTTCATGAAATGAAGTTTTGATTTGTGTGCATCCCCATGATTAATCTAGTTGATACTAGATATCTGTACAATCCCTGTAACTAAAAACTGAAAGCAATGATAGCATAGGAGAGGGATCAATAAATTGTTCATTAGAAGACTTTAATCAAGCATCGATAGGACTCAAATGTTGAAATGTAACTGTACATCAAAAAGAAAGTACTCTCACTATTTTCTTTATGATATTGCAACATGGGGATTCACATGGCAAAGAGAAAGATTGCTTTACAAATACTGTCTGATTTCTGAATGCAGTGTTAACAAATGGTTTGGTCTAAGCTTGTATTTCACATTGCATTATGCATTTTTATGTTTCTAATGAAAAACTAGTTCGTAGATACCTACTGTTATGTGGAAAATCTAAATATAGCTTTCCCATATATTCTATAGCCCTCAGTAGACAAACACAACAATTTCCATTGGTCAAAAATGGAGTCTTTGTTGTGAAAGTCTTAATGGGACATGAATTAGATCACACAATGTATGATTTATGCATAATTATTTCTATGGCTGTTAACTTATTGTTTTTATTTTAAAACTTTCTTCCATATAGCAGCAAAAGCACAGGAAGTTAGGTCAGGCTTTAATTTTTAACCTTTGATAACTCATCCTAGGTTTATGTCAGTGCACTGCATGTACTATTTAATTGGTGGGATATGAACAATAAATGTTTGCTTGCAGGATTGTTTCTAATTTATAAATCCACCTTACTTAGAATAGCTTGAGAATGCTTGGGGTAAATCTAAGTTTGATAGCTTTTATGGCACATAAAGCAAAATATGAAAGCTGACTGATACTTATTATTAGTAGCAAATATTATTAGCAGCAAAACTAATAACCTACTCTATATCTTCTCAGTCTTTTTAACAAATGTTTTGTGAAAGCCTTGATTGATCAAAATTATTGTGATGAAGACTATTATCTGTGGACACATGGATATTGACCAGAGAAGATGTAAATTTAGACTTAGAAAAATAAATAAATAAATGTGAAATGAATCATAATTTGTAATTATCTGCTTAAAAAGGTTTGTTTATTACATATATTAGGTAAACATATGTACACATGGAAAGGGAAGGGATGACTGTCTTAATTTCTATGATGAAAGACTGTGGGAGAATTAGTGAAGGATGCCAGGATAATAAGAGATTCTGATTGTATGACAAACTCTTATTGGATCGTTTAAAAGCGGTTCTTAGGAAGAAATGAACATGGAGGAAAAGGAAATAAATGCAATAAACATGAAAGAAGAATGATACCTCAAGGAGGAAACATAAAACTTGGATGAAAAAGCTGGTTTGCAATTGTGGCGTTAGCGGATGTGTGGAGTGATCACTCCCTCCACTGTCCGGTTTTCTCCCGCCAGGGAACCCTGAAAAGGGTCTGAAGTTGCCCTGTAGGGGCAATGAACGAGAAGAGGACCCCCGAGTGATCACGGAAGGGCAGCAGCCTCCCGTTTGATCTGGGGCAGCTCTTCAAACTGACAGGGAAAAGATCAGCCATCAACTAAGCTGCTGACAGCTGAGGCCAAATCTACTAACAAGCACCTTTAAAGCAACGCAGAGGAATTGGGTGAGATCTTACCTTCTCTGTACCCCAAGTACTTTCCTGTAAAAAGCTTCTTGAAATTCCTTCCCCCTGTGAGGAGAGAGGGAAGGGAACTTCTTCCTCCCACCCTCTAAAATGGTGGCGTCGGAAGACTCAGGGGAAACAAAGCATTGAAAAGAATAACTTAATATAATTGGATTTACATCTTTTTGGAATTTGGGGACCCAAAGGTTCCTACTCTTACTGGGACCTGCTACTTTCCTATTTGCAAAAAAAAATTAAATTGGATAAGAATTTAGCCTGGATCGGAAAAAGACTTTATGTGCTATCAGGGACATCTTGTGGCAAAACTTGGTACAGCAATTTATTATCTCTGGCAAAGAGATCTGCTCACAGCTCAGATCTGACCTTGGTATTATATATGAGAGATTCAAAGCTGAGAGAGCAGCTGGGCAGTGAAATTGGTCCCTAGGAACTGTGGAGGTGAACACTTATTGACTCTTGACTAATACATAGCCTTCACTGAAAAGATTATCTGCAACTACACCAGAAATGGAGGAGGGCCAGCAAAAAATCTTGGCTATGTTAACATCTATACTTGAAACTATTCTTACAGCCAATGAGGCAATGAGATCCAATCTGAAAGACCAAGGTACCTGCTCAGTACAAAGCAGAACCCTGATTGCAACTAAAGAACTAACAATCCAAAAAACAACAGAAATGCCAGAAGTGAATATCAAGACAGAGGGCTTTAAAGATCAACAAGTACAGTTCACTGAAAAATCAGACAATGAAACAATAACTTCAAAAATGGAAATGACTCTCTGTACAAACCAGAAGAAATCTGAGAAAGAAGAAGACCTAATCGAATTGAAGACAACTATACCAGAGAAAACATGGGAATTTGGGCCATTAGAGAGACAACTTAATGATTATAAATGGGCCAGTTCTTTCAGAATATAGGCAACTGGATGGTCTCCTTTAATTCAAGTAATATACACAAGAAGGAAAGGAGATCTATTTGATGATTTAAAAGCATGGGTATGGAAGCCTGCTTGGCAAAAGAAGAAAGCTAGAATTAGGTTGAAAAACTGGGTTTTTTTTTATTTACTAGAGAGTATCCTAAATTGTTAACCGGTGGGCTAAAGGGAGATTTTGAGACAAGGGGAAATTTGACTATTAGATTCAAAATAGGTGGAAAATAGTAAAAGAAATAAGGGATTAATCTGTTTAATATTGAGGACTTAGACTTACAAGGGAAATGAAAGCTAACCATTAGGAAATAGGCTAACTATTAATTAGCCCAGACAATATAGATGATTTACTTGAGCCAACAAAGGATAAGGTGGTGATGTACCAGGGTGAGAAATAGAAAACGTTTACAAAATAGAATAAGAATATATTTAAATAAGTAATATGTGTATTTTAGATATTACAATTTCTGTGAAGTGAGATAAAGGAAATTTGGATTACCTGAAAATCAAATACTATAGATATCAAAGGTCAAATTGGAGTATTGCAATTAAAAATTAGGTAAAACTTAATAACAGGAGATGGGTTGTTTATGAAGATCTATTAAGATATGTACAAGTAAAAATGTATTGATAAATGTGAGAATGAACCTTTTACTGAGTTTGATACAGCTAGAAACCTACTAGCATAAATATGATATAGTAAATGTTAAGGGAAACAGAGAAGAAACATTTGATGATGTAACCTGAGATATGTACTAAGGATTTTGTTATTGAACTATTGTTTCACCCAACTACCACATTGCTTTCTAAATACTCAATGTAAAATTGGAAAACCAATAAAATATTTTTTTAAAAAACGTGAATGAAAAAAACTAAGTTCCCACAGAGTATATTGGCAGTTGATGTGAGGAAGAGGATGTAAAAGCTTCCAGGAACTAGATGAAAAGAATTACAGAGTGCCCCCAAAGTATCTGGAATGACTTTTGTGGGAAATATGAAAAAGCAGAATGATGAAATGAAAAAGACTATGGATCAGAAAAAATGAATACAAGAATATGCAAAAGATTGAAAGATAATGTATAAAATATCTAAAATAGGTGGAAAGAATGCAGTTAAAGAGACCAAAGAACTGCTAAAAGAACCAGATAAAAATATAAAGATATTTTGATTGTTTTATATATTTATGTATGTATGAATGCTTCATTAGAAGTGTTAGAATTAAGGTGGAAACAAGGATACATAGAAAGCATGGACAGGTATAGTGAATAATGTATAAACTAGACTTGGCTATATTTCCTTTTCTTTTTTCTTACCGTGTTTCCCCGAAAATACGACCTAGCCATAAAATAAGACCTAGCTTATTTTGGGGGGTTTGGGCTAATATAAGCCCTACCCCAAAAAGTAAGCCCTACTTAACCCCATGTCAACGCTGCAAATACTGTAAATTCTTGCTTTGACAAGGTGCAGAACTGTCTGGTATTTATATAGTTAAACCAGCAACCAAGAAAGAGGGAAGAGCATAAGGATAGCCCGGGAGAAAGAAACCGGAAGTAAATCACATCTTCCAAGTTGATTGGAAGATGTGAACCATGACCCTACAATAAGGGAGTGGAAATGTTTGGAATGTTATGCATACGGAAGAGAAGCAGATCTAAGCATTCATCCATATTGTGCTGATGTATCTGTAACATTAATAAATGCTTTTAGGAGAAAATATGCCTGAAAGTCCTTTTTAGTGTTTTGTTAATCAGACAATTGACACCCCACCCATTCCGTCCTACTGTAGGTTTTTTGGCAGGCCGGATTGTGTGCCTCCCCCCACCTTACCTACTGCCAGTGCTGCCACTGTGAGTTCAATTTGTGGCTCGGATAAATTGTTCAGCTGCAGCGGGCTGCAGTACACATCAGCTTCAGGAAACCTTAGGCCAGGCTCCTCGCAGCTGAAGCAATCCTTCTCACCCGGGGTCAGGTTGGCTGTCGCAGGAGGCGTGAACCATCCCCATCCCCCAGCTCCGCCGCTCATATGGGACAAGCCTCCCACGATGGCCACCTGACCCTGGGCTAGCTGAATGTCTTATAGGGAGAGGCTGCGTATTGCAGGAGGACTGCAAAGGGCACACCTGAATCCCTGCAACTGGTGGGCGGGATTGCCTTCCATCTTCCCTGCCACTGCATTGGCAGCTAACACTGCCCTCCTGAGAGGCAGCACAGCAATTGGATGGCAGCCATGCTGCAAATGGGATAGACCATCCACTCAAAGTGACGCTGAAAACAGTGAGGCAAATGCTGTTTGCCAGATGCGGCGCCAAAAACAGTGGCACAAAAAGGGCGTGCACAGTTCTCTGAAGCTCCTGGAGGCTTTGAGTGCAGCCTTGGGGCAGCCATCCTGGGCAGTGGTGGGAAGGGCGCCAAGGTGGCAGGTGGAGCGCTGGAGGCTCAGGGAGGGAGGGTGGTGAAATGGGTGGGTGTCCTGCAGTCAGCACCCATGCCTTTCCTTACCTAACTCCCAGCCCTGTGCCATTTCTCCTTCACGATCTGCTGCCGCCGCATGCAAGGAAACAAAATAAGTTTTTTGGGGGAAGGTCAATCAATCAATTCTAACTTCTCATGGAAAAAAAAGATTGCATGAAGTTGGAATTGACCTAGTCCACCACCATGCTCTTGCCACCACGTTGCTTCTCCACCCCAAGCCTCACGGCCTACTGGTACCAGCAAAAAGTAAGCCCTCCCTGAAAGTAAATTCTAGTGCTTACTTCAGAGACCAAAAGAAAGTAAGACCGAGTTTTCTGGGGAAACACGGTATTTCATATCTTTAATTTCTTCTGCTTAGTATGTCTTGTTTTTCCCCCTGCAGTTTGCATAACATTGTTATCTTAAATGGGACCAATTTAAAGACTATGCTTTCCTGTAGAGTACAGAACATAAGACCATCTGGGTTGCTACATGGGCCTTTGATGAAAGTTGTGATAAAGTTCTCACTTGAGCTTACATAGCTCATACTACTTTCTAAAGGAAAAGATGTCTGCTTCTGTCATTTTCAGATTTGACATTTTCTCACAACAGTTGGCTTTTCTAACAAATCCCTTTTCTGATATCCCCAATAATATTGAAATGACCCGCAAAATTAATAAAATTTATTGTACAGTTTCTTATCAACCACTTTGGAATAGAAGGCTGGAGGCACCAAACAATCTGAACCTGTATCTGTTCAATACGGCTTCAATATTGTTGAAAATATCAATATTTTCAAAAAATGCAAGCAAGGGAGTATGGCTATTCCCAAATTAGCAGCTTTGGCACCTGTTGGCACTGCAGCTAGATTAGTATAATAACTTCCCCACATGTATTCATTTCTTTGTGAAGATATAGAAGAGATTGCCTAAAGAAAATTTTCAGAATAAATTCAAATATGGAAGAAGAATACAGGAAATGGAATGAAGATTTTTAAAAAGGCATTCCTGTATAATCATTATCAGCAAACATGTTTGTATGGGACAGTGTTATAAGGTTGATGTAAGATACAGGATCTCACTTCTTGATTCAGAAAAAAATGGTAAAAGGAAAACAATAAAAGTTCTATATCAGATTACTGAGCTCTGTACAGTGAATTTACAGAAATAGAAAAAGAAAGGCATAAAATTGTTCAAAATGAATCTCAGTGTCTGTTTTCTTAGATCATAATCCATGTATGTATTACTGAAATTCTTTATTATACTGTGCTCAACATTTTAGTGATTGTTTCATGTTGACACCCCTAATACAATACCTTTCCAGGTATGCACAATTCAAAAATAAAGACAAACTATATAATATAATAATATATAGCATTACATTGTATAACAATAGATACAGTATATGCAGTCATCATGATTTCCATGATGAGTAAAAATATTTTCAACAAATGCCTAACTTGTAACAAAATCACATATGGCTCATTTCTGAGAGCAGGAATATTCAAAAAATTAGCACATCACATACATATCAATATTTCTGTTATGCAATATCCTTAAGTTTATGTTTTAACAAAGAAGGAATGATTTGCAGCCTCTCTTCCTCTTAGTTCCACTGAGATAAAATGTGATAATTCTGATTGTTCATGTTTCACTTGAGTAGGAATAATTTTCATCATTCTTTTTAGATTGCAGAAAGATTTACACACTTACTCCCAAATTCTATTGAGTAATTATGGTGTATTCTCCACTCTCCTTGGCCAACGAACAATAATTATTTCAAGAGCACTCCCTCTGTTCAACAGAATTTTACAAACCTGGGGGAGTTGATGGTAGACAATGTAGTAAAGTGTTGACAGAATCAGTGAGGGTCTCTTGAAAAAATATATTATATTTAAACTACTATTAATTTTTTAAGTATCTAAATTACCTAGTGGCAGTTTTTTTTTGGTTAATATATTGCTGCAAGAGACTATAACCTGCTCATATTAAAATGACCAATTTAGTATTATTAGTGATAGTTGTTTTTAGTACACTTCAAGGTTGTTGTTTGACTTTGCAAATGTATAGTTTAGTTCTTTACTTTGTCATATAAATAGATCATTCCTCCTGAAACTAGATCTCTATCACCCTGTATGAAATGTTGTGTTTGTTTCTCTTCTCAGGAGAGCACAAATCAGCAAGCATATTACTTTAGGGTCCTGATCTGTGAACATAATCCATAATGACTTATTATTTCTCCAATATCTGCATTGTACAAGCAAAACTTTTCAGCTTCCTGGAAAACTGAGTGTGAAAACATGGCAGCTTACCATCCCAAATCAAATGAAAGAACAAATTTTCCTTTTCATTGTTAGCAAAAGTATGTGTCAGATATAATGCACAAGAAGAAATGAATTTAAAGAGATAGATACAGAAGCAAAACTAAAAGAGAGATACAGAAGATTATTTTAAATAAGCTAATTTACTGAAGAGTTTTAAGTGCTCTAGCATTTAACAATAGGATGAGATTCTCTTACAGGACAGTTGAACAAATGAAAGCTCATTGGCATTCATGAGCAACAAAGCATTTTTCATCACCAAGACTTTAAAGATTTCAGGATCCTATTTAGAGCTCAAGAGATTTGTTTTGTTACTGTTCTTAAAGAACATCTTGATTTCAATATTATGAAAATGAATATTGAAGCAGGTCATAATACATAATGTTGGAGGGGTCAGAATATTATTGTGATACTTTATTTGGGAATTAAATGCATGAAAAGACTTGTATATAGACTAGTGTTGAAAAGATGTCCTTACGTGTCCTTACATTACATTTTCTTTAAATCTTTGGAGGCATCCCATTCCCATTTCTGTTATTCATTACTCTGAGAATATAGTCACAAACTCTTGATTCTGCATGTTACTTTGCTGCAATAGATACTGCTGGTTGGCTGGGCCATCTAAATGAAGTGTTTTATTAGTTTGTGCTGATAAAAATTCTATTGGGAATTACAATTACAGCTGTAAAAAGGCAGAAAGTTTTTCTTGTTATGTTGTAAATTAAGAAATAAAAACCTGAGTTTCAAGTAGGTCTATGACAGACTAAACATCTTTGAAGGAGCAGAGATGGCATTGTAGCAGAGATTGGCATCTAGAGGCCAACGCTGGATGCGGAAATCTCTCTGAATAAAGAATAGATCAGGAGATATCCCACTTGCATTTTGGACAGCTTCTCCTTATAAGCAAACTTTCAGGAGTAGAAATTTTTGCATTTCACCTATGAGATGAGCAGCTGGGAGTCACAGAATCCCACCTATATACACAACTTCCATGTAGCCTCTGCAGACAATTAGCCCAACTGAACCTTATTTCTTATTCACCTTTGTCATTACTTATTTTACAATTAAAGATAGATTTTTTTTGTGAGAGGATAACACTCCTCTTGGGGATTTTTATTTTTCTCTGGATTAGAAATTAAATAAAGTTTTACAGATTTAGAGACTACTATATTTTTTGGGTAAAGGGTTTAAAAAGGAGATGATTTAAAAAAGTTTGAAAGTGGACAGAGGGGATAGTTATTTTTAAAAGATTAATTTTTTAATGAAAGTACTTTGGAATAAATTATAATTAAATTAGGAAAGTAAATTGAGCATTTGTGGGAATGGTTTCTGTTTATTACTAAAATTTTATAAAACAAAAGGTAAGTGTAACATGAGTACATTGTGTGCTTGTCTATAACCATGAAGATTTAGATGTGACATTTGACTGTAATTACAGAGTGAAAGGATCAAAGGCACAGGAAGATTTAAAAAAAAAGAGGGGTGCTTTTTTTCTTTTCCCGTGTTTGAGACATTTTTACTTTTGGATCACACTTTAATAGCAACAACTCAGAACATTGCATGAGTGGAGAGGAGGAGGGGATCATTAGAACAGCCTGCAGAGAGAAGAATTGCATTAGATTAACTTCAGAAAATGTTTGACCATCTTGGCAGCAAACTGAGTTACTTGAGACTAAATTTTCAGCTTTTGAAAAAAGAATAGATAAAAGACTTGTAAATATGAAAGTTAAGATGAAAGAATAAGTTTAAAATGGAAGAGTCTGCAAAACAAATGCCTGGAGATATGAAACAAATTAGTGTAAAACTGGACATTTTGGAACATAAGACAAAAATTATAGATAGACAATTGAAAAGAGAATTAGATAATCAGACTCTATGGGATAGCGCAACAATTCTGTTTGAGATTCAGGCTTCATTTAGAACTGTGTGTAGGCATCGATGCATATCTACACTGTGAAGGGATTGATGGGTAAATTTAGATTTCAGAAGGTTGCAGAAAGGCCAATGTGCACACCTGCTAAATCTTAACTATATGTTGTGTGGAGATGGTCATCCTGCATGCTGATTGGTCAATCTGACTATGTTTTCTGGGCTTTGTTGTTTGAGACAGAATGTTAACTTCACAGACATATAAATGCAACAGCTATGCAACCAACTCCGAGTGACAGACACATAAGTTCTCTGACGTGCAGTGATATAGCAATCTGCTCCAGGCTTTAGAGCTATTCCAGAGGTTTATGATAAAAATATTCAATAAAATATTACAAATTGGGGGGATTTTGAAGAGTTGAATACAGACAGAAATAAATAAAGTTTATGGAATAAATTCAAGATTTGTAAGAACAAGAAATGTTCCAAGGATGTTTTGGTGCACTTCTTGAGGAAGAAGATAAAAAATCAAGCTTTGTAATAGCATTTTCATACTAGACTGAAAATTGATAATAAAAATATAATTATTTTATTAGACCTTTGTAAAAATATTTTTCCTGACTAAAAGATTGAAGCAGAAAAATATCCCATTTTGATGGGAGGAACTGGAAATTGAGATTTTTTTACTATTAAATAGCAGTATTTTATTTGAATTAAAAGAAAACAGTGCCTGTGTGAACAAGTGAGTATAGTACAACCAAAACAGAGAGAAAGAGATCAGTATTTGTATGTTACTTTAGATATGCAGAACAGGTAAGGATTAGGGTTGGGGTTGGGGTTAGTTTTTTTTAAAATAACATTCTCAATATTTAGCAAACAGCATAATATCTGGGTTCATGTGTTTATTAGTTTCCATTCATTGTTTTTTGTCTGCATTATTTAATAATTGTTTAACAAAAAGGGCATATCTGACACATTCACTACCTAAGGCTTATACAGGAGCCTGCAAAAGTCTCAGCTCTTTAAGAGTGAACACAGCAGAGAGATGCTGTGCTCACTCCTGTGTATAGGCTGAAGCACCACTTTTGAGTTATTTTAAAGCATGTGCAGTGTAACTGAATACACTGTGGACATTAAAACTTGCCACAAAGCAAAAGAAGATTCCTGCACAACTGATAAGCCTTACTAAAGAATATGAAGAGTTGGATATTGCACTCATATACATCCACTCTAGAAGAGAAGCAATCTAGAACTAAGGAGAAACTTCCTGACAGTGAGAACAATTAACCAGTGGAACAACCTGCCTCCAGAAGCGGTGAATGCTCCAACACTGGAAGTTTTTAAGAAGAGACTGGACAGCCATTTTTCCGAAATGGTATAGGGTTTCCTGCCTGAGCAGGGGGTTGGACTAGATGACCTTCAAGGTCCCTTCCAACTTTACTATTATTATTATTATTATAAAGCTGGAAGGAACCCAACATCATTTTAAGAATGAAGATATCACCAAAGTCACTCAGAGACAACCATCAAACCCAGTGCTAATTTTTGTGTAGAATTTTTTCTGCAGAACTGTACTATTATTTAAACAGTGCAGCCACCTATTGATGAAAATAATGCATTTTTTGTCAGTGTACAAGAAAAATGGTGCCAAGATTATCAGTGATCTTTCAGCAGGACAATTTCTCTGAAAGTAGATGGATCTTTATGATCCAAATAAAAATAGACACAATAAATTTATTATATAAATCAGTAGCAGAATAAAATGACTTAGTTTTTTCCAAATAAAATGACTTAGTTTTTCCCAAAGAGGGTGAGACAAGGTGAGACAGGCAGCAATCATCTCTCTTCAGCCACAGTTCTGCCTTTGTAAAATTCAGCGATATGAGAAAAACTCTTCCCATTGTTTCATGTTTCAGGAATTTCTCAGAGAATGCTTGCCTTTGTTAACATTAATATTGTACTTTGCTCTATCAATTACTTTAATTTATCAATGATATCATTATGTAAAATTTAAGTGTTTACTTGATATGAGTCTAAGAAGATTTGAACAGGTGAGTAGATTCAATGAAACATTGTTTAATCACCATATTGAAGTAGATTTGCAAACTGATGCACAATCCTGCTCCAAAATAAGAAATCAAATTAGATGATTGAAATTGCTTTGGATTTTTTTGTATAAATTTTATTAGTTTTTATAGGGTTAGGGATGAGATGGGATTGGGATTTGGGTTCGGGTTAGGGTTAGGGTTGGGGTTAGGGTTTTTCCAAATAACATTCTCAATGTTTAACAAACAGCATAATGTCTGGGTTCATGTGTTTAACAAGAAATAATAGATAATAGTTAATTATCACAAACAATATGTTAATCAATCGCTCGATAGTCTTCTTCTTACTAATATATATTCAAGGTTACATATCACATTCCTTTTTCTCTAACTCATGTTTTTAGTCATTGATAGAAATTATCCCATGATCGCGGTGTAAATTTTATCTTTTTCTTAAAAATCTGTTGAATGTTCCACCAAATCTTAATCCAAAAAGCCTTTACATCCCTACATGTCCACCAAATATGATAATAAGTTGCGTCTAAATTACCACATCTCCAACATTTTGGCTGCAAATTTGGATACATGCAAGACAATTTTGGGGGATCTAGATGCCATCTATAAAACATTTTATAAAAAATTTTCCCTTAAATTCTGTGCTTGGGTGAACTTGACATTTCTTACCCAAGTTACCTCCCATGTATCTAACATAATTGGTTCTTGAATATTTTGTGCCCATTTAATCATACAATCTTTAACTAATTCTGTTTCCGAATCAAATTCTATCAAAACACTATAAATTCTCCTAATATGAGCTCTACTTTGATCTTTAATCTGCTTTATTAAGTTCACATCTTCCAAAGTTAAACCAAGCTTTTGATCTATACGCCACCTCTCCACCAACTGACCATATAAAAACCAGGACTGGAGAATATTATCTTGTTTCAAATCATCCAATAATTTAAATTGCCAGTCCTGTCCTCTTGCAATAAGCAAATCCTTATAAACAATCCCTTTCAGTTTAACTCCCCTTGTAATTCCTTGTATTGCATGTTCCTGAATAGCCCAAATTGGAATTTTAACATTTAATTTAAAATAATACTTTTTCCAAACTCTCAAAAGTGCACTTCTTATAATATGAGACTTAAAAACTTCATCAACCTTCTTATCAAAAAATAAATAAGCATGCCATCCATAAAATAAATCCCAACCCTCAAGAATCAGTATGTCTCTATTAGTTAAATTAATCCAGTCACCAATCCAAGTTAGAACCACCGCATCATAATATAATTTTAAATTTGGGGCTTTAAGTTCCCCTCTTTCCCGTGCATCTTGCATAATTTTAAATTTAACCCTCGGCTTTTTCCCCTGCCAAATAAATCTATTAATACCTCTTTGCCATTCATCCAAATTTGAATCCTTTTTTAAAATAGGTATCATTTGAAACAAAAAGAGGAATTTAGGAAGAATATTCATTTTAACCACTGAAATTCTCCCTAACAAGGATCATTGTAACTTTTTCCACTCCTCTAAATCCTTTTGAATTTTTACCCATAACTTATTCTTATTGGGTATTATGGAAAATTTGGATTCTAAAGAAATGAATTTGATGTTGTATTGTATAACAGCAGCAAGATTATTGATTGCTCAAAACTGGAAGAAAGAGGTATTACCGACTATGGATGATTGGAGATTGAAAGTGTCATATTTTACAGAAATGGCAAAAATTTCCGCATACTTGAAGGATCAATCTCAAGAAAAATTTATTTCGGTGTGGAGAAGGTGGATAGATTATATGAAGAGAAAGTATGAAGTGATTAATTATCATATAGCTTTTGAATAAATATCTTTTTTTCTAATATTTTTTATATATTTAATATAATTTATATATATATATTATTTTTAAGTTTATTATTGTATGTCAGAGTTAAAGTATGTTAAAATTTGTTTGTATTATGAATGGATAGCTTACTTTAGACTTGGGATGTTATGTATTTATCCCTGTATTCAGTTCTGGGAAGTCCGGGGGGGGAGGGGAGAAGGGGATGAAGGGGTAGAATTATAAAAAAAAAATTGGTGTATTTATAAATGTAACGTAAATGTTTGTTTTTAAGAAGAGGAGATGATCGGCTAGTACCCATAAACTGCATCCGAGGTGGTGGAAAAGAAGGTGATGGGATGTGTAGGATAGTTGGGAAGGAGGCAAGAGGAGAGGTAGTGTCAAGAGGGGGAGGAAGGAAGAGGGAAGTAGGTAGGAAGGTGGAGGGAGTGTGGATGCAGGGGGGGAACGCCGATTATTTTGGAATAGGCTTTTTATGTGTTTGTTTTTTTAATGAAATGCACCATATTTGTATTATTTGTTCATATTTTATTTGAAAAAATTAATAAAAAATTTTAATAAAAAAAAAGAAATTATCCCATGATCTAAAATACACTGAGTCTTCTTTCTCTTTTATCTTTAAAGTCAATCTGTCCATTTCTGCACACTCTAAAATTTTCTTAATTAATACTTCTTCAGTTAGTAATTTTTCATTTTTCCAATGTTGGGCAAATACAATTCTTGCTGCAATTAGTATGTGTAGAATTAAATATATACAGTCTTTCTCATAATTTGCTCATATTATTCCTAAAAAAATAATTCTGGTTTAAAGTCTATTTGTTTTTTAGTCATTTTCTCCAGCCATAAATGTATTTTTCACCAAAATCTTTTTACTTTGGGGCATGTCCACCAGATATGGTAATAAGTACCTGATCTTTGCTTGCATTTCCAACACTTGTTTGAAGTATTTTTAAATATTTTTGCTAATCTCACTGGTGTCATATGCCATCTATAAAACATTTTATATAAGTTTTCTTTATATGTCACTGCTTTCATTAATTTAGCATTTCTTTCCCATAACTTTTGCCAGTTTTCTAATTCTATATTCTTCCAATATAAAAACCAAGTCACCTGCAAATGCTTGTAGTTTATATTTTTCATCTTTTATCTCTAGTCCTTTAATTTCTATATCTTGTCTGATGTTTCTATTCAATATTTCCAGTGTTAGTATAAATAATAATGGAGATAGTGGCATCCCTTTCATTACACAGTTCTTTCAATATAGGACTTAGTATATCTTGTAATGATTTAAAAAGCTCTTCAGGTAATCCATCTGGATCCAGAGTGTTATAATTTTTTTTGCCTTTTTATAGCCTCTGTAATCTCCATCATTGATATTTTTCCCATTTAATATATTTTGAATATTATCTGAAATATTTGGTAAGTCTGCTTTTTTAAAATACTCCTATATTTTTTCTTTTGAAATTTCCTCTGCATTGAAAAGTATCTCGTAATAGTCTTTGATTTTTTTTTAACTGTACCATTTTGAAACTGTAATTCACCTTTTGAATCTTGCAGCTTATTTATCAGTTTTTTCTCTTTCTCTTTTTTCAGTCTATGTGCTAACCATCTTCCCAGTTTATTGACATTTTCAAAAAAGTTCTGTTTAGCCCTTTTAATCTGTTGAGTCATTATTTCTGTCTCAGCTAGATTTGATTTGTGTTTTATTATCTCCATTTGTTTCTTAAGTATTTTCTTTTGTGGATTTATTTGTAATTCTGAGTCTAACTTTCTGAATTCTTCCTTCAACTTTAACTGTTGTTGTTTCTTTTCTTTATTCTTTTTAGCGGTATAGGTTATAGCCAACCCTCTGAATTATGCTTTAGCCGTATCCCACACATTTTGAAGTGATGTTTCTTCTTTCTTGTTTATTTTGAAAAAAAAAAATCCATTTCCTTTGTCACTAGTTGTATAAATTCTTTTTCTTTCAATATAGATTTGTTCAAGGACCATCTTAATTTTTTCTTAGTTTCTCCCCAAGTCATCTTTATTGGATTATGATCTGCCCAAACATTAGTTTTTATCTCAATTTCTTGTATCATTGTATTAAGTTCCAAAGATGTCCATATCATATCAATTCTAGACCATGATTTATATCTATTTGAGTAAAATGTATATTGTAATTTCTTTGGATTTTTTTCTCTCCATATGTCTTGGATACAAAGTTCTTCTGTCATTTTTAAAAATGCTTTAGGTAATATATTTCCTCCTTTCCTCCCTTGTTTAGCGCTTTTATAGTCCAAAGTTCCATCTGTTATTGTATTAAAGTCTCTCATTATACAAAGATTTTGATAGTTTAATTCTAATATTTTTAATGTAATTTTTGGTAAAATTGTTCTTGTTTATCATTTGGTGCATATATTGCTACCATCAGTATCTGTTTTTGATCCATCATAATTTCCACCATTAGTATTCTCCCCGCATAAGTTTGTTTAGTGTTCATTGTTTCTTTAATGTATAGAGCTATTCCTCTTTTGAAGTGCTAATGCAAAGTTAAGTTTACCAATTTTCAGTTGTTCTAACAACTTATAGTGTTGTCTCTTAATATGTGTTTCTTGGAGGCAAATTATATCCATTTTTAGTTTTTGTAGTCGTGTAAAGAATTTTTTCCTTTTTGAGGGAGAATTTAGTCCATTTATATTCATTGACAAAATCCCACTTTCCTTCTCCATCTCTTTCAATTATATCTAGGTCTTAATCTTCTAGTCAATCTTATCTGTCTCTGATCTCTTGGTCTTGCTCCTTCTTCTTTGTATGTGTTTTTAACTTCTTCCTCCTCTCTTGGTTTGACTGCTCCTTCTACTGCCATTTCTTCCTGTTTCTTTGTTTCTCTCTTTGTATCAGATTCAAAATCACCTCCTTCAAGAAATGCTCTATGGTAATCGTAGAATTCCATTGCTTTAGATGGCATATTTAATCTATATCTTTTCGTATCCCAATAGATTAAAATCCATTCTGGAATCAGCCATCTGAAATTCACTCCTTTTCAATTAATTTTCTAGTTAGAAATTGGTATTCTCTTCAGGATTCTCTTATTCTCCTAGGGATTTGTTTGAGGACCACAATTTCTTTTTCTTTGTATTTCAAAGGTTTATCTCTCACTCTTCTCAGAATCTTGTCTCTTATAGATCATTTGAGAAATCTAACGTGTACTTCCCTGGGGACTTTATTTCTTCTGGCATAGTCTGAGTTGACTCAATAGATCTGATCTAATTCTCCTTCCATTTCCTGTTTCCCAATTCCTAATGTGTCTGCCAATAATTCTGTTATCAAGTCTAGAAGATCCTCTTCCTTACCTTCCATTAAATTTTGAAATCTTAAAAAATATGAGGCTCTTTCCATCTCCATAACAGCTATCAAATATTCTAGTTCTCCATTTATTTGCATCAATTTCTGATTTTCAACTTTTAAGACTTCTAATTTCTGATCAACCTCAGTTGATTTATCTTCTATTTTTGGATTCTTTGTTGGTTAATTTTAACCATCTGTTTAAAATTTTCAATTTGAGAGTCCATGTTATCAATTTATTGATTCATTTTATCAAGATTACTTTTCATCTCCTCGTGGTTTCTCATTGTAGCCACCATGTGAGTAGCAATTGCCTCTTGAATTGCTTGTAACATTGCTTGAGTTTCCTTTTGGAAGTTATTAGCCTTTCCTTGTTGGAGCATTGTATCAATTGATCTCTGATAAACTGGACTTGCAGAAGCAGAATAGGGAGCAGAGGTTCCTTTTTTCCAACTTTAGATAGATTGGGGATGCTCATTTTTTATCTTTTAATCATACTTTATAATCCACCAAGTAAATCAGAATTTGTAATCCAATAGGCTCCTAACAAATAGGAGAGGTAAATAATAAAAAAATAATAAGTAATAAAAAAGAACAAAAGGGAAAAAAGAAAAAAAAATATACCAAAATTTGTAATCCAAAATGTTCTATTAGTAGAAATTTCTTGTTATTCATTCTATCAAAACAGCTTGTAAAAATTCCAGGTCAAGTTGTATTTGTAATCCAGGGAAGTCAGATGACTTCAAAAACAATTTTTATTTATAATTGTAATCAATCCTGTAGAAAAGGGAAATCCAAAAAGAGTCTTCTCTTTTCCAGCCACAATCTTCAGGACTATAGATTCCAAGGACACCAGAAAGTTTAAACTATAAGCTGTGTCTGGGCATCTAGCCAGGTTTTAGAGCTAGAGTCAAAACAACTTAGTAAGATAAAAAAAAAAAAAAGCAAGGTTAAATGTAGTTCTCAGTTTTGCCACTAGATGTCATTAGATGTCCATTCCCACCAAACTTTAAAAAGTTAAAAAGTTAAAATCCGATGGTTTCCAAACAAGGAATAATAAAAAAAAGATTTTTAAATGCAAAAGTTTCCCAAATTATCCTTTTATCCCTCAATTATCTTCACAATATTGTTATAAGTCAGTTTTAATTTCCCCAAAGCTTCAGGAGGGAGGGGTAGAAAAAAATTCCCCCCTCCCTAAAGTTTGGGGATTTTGTGCTTTTGGGTGCTTTTTTTCCATAACCGGTATTTTTCACTTGTAGAGAGGTAAGGAGAGTAGTCTCACCCAGATCAGCTGTTTTGCTTTCCGCTTGTTAGTATTCATTGTCTCTGTTAATCAGCTGCTTCTGGCTGACCGCATGGGTGCGGTCAGCCTTTCTTCCTGCCAGTCCCGAGGGCTACTTTGGGTCAAGTGGGTCAGCTACCGCTGGCCCATGATCTACAAAGTTTCGCCCTATGGCCAGTTGCCTCTATGGGACAACTTTCAATCCTATTGGACCCTCAACTGGTAGAAATCGGGCTTGGGGAACGGAGCTTCATTCCCCTGAGCCCATGTTATCACAATGTCACCACTTATTTTAATAGGTCAGTCAGGAGAGGAATATCTGATGAATCCCAATTTCAGTTAAATTGGAATGTGTGTCATCATTTATGTACATTTTCACCATATGTATATATGTGTGATTGTTATAAATGGTATCACTTAGACTTAGACTTCAATCTGACCTTCACTTTAAAGTTGGCACAAAAAGAATTGTATCCAAAATTCATTAAATCAGGGTACATTAAACTCATGCTGTATATAAATATTGATTACACATCTATAATATTTTCATCATGGGAGGCAAACAACTGAAGTAAAATTTGGGCCACAAGGAAAGTTACAAAGTGATAAAGAAACATGTAATAGAAAGATAGATCCTTTTCTGTCTACTTTATATGAATAAAACAAGCTCAAAGGAAAATAGAAAAAAAGACACCAAAGTCTCTTTCTCTCTGTGGGGAAAAAAAAACTATAGAGATTGAAGGAAATATTTTAGCATAGTTTTAATTTATGTTCATTTTTAATTTCTTCTTCCACTTGTCTAGGGTTGAATTTTATTTGCCATATTATTTTCTGCTGTTCCATATGGCTAAGATTCTAACCTCTAAACCTAACCCTATCTACAACAGAAAAGATCTGTATTTCTCGAATTTCAGTCAGTGAAGTCTTGGTGGCTGGGAGTCCCTACATATTAAAACAACAGCAACAGGCCAATTTTTGATGACACTATTGCAGCTGCATCCTTGAAGATTTCTTTTGTGGACAGCCCTGTTTATGGCAGATGTTAATTTAGGATTGGGTTGCAAGGATGCAATCCTTTGGATCCTTAGGAGTAAGCACTATTAAATAAATGGGGATATATTCCTAATAACCATAAAGAGAGCCAAGCTGCACTTGCAGTACTTCTGAATAAAATGGGGGATGCTTCTGGACATTGATTATATAATTAATTAGCAATCATAAAGCCCCAAAGAGGGAATTGTATATGTTAAACACAAAAGTAAATATTTTCTCTGGAGAGATGATGAGTATTGATGTAGAAAAGTCTATGCATCTCCTTTTGGCTGAGACATCTAAATTTCTACTTAGCAGAGTGGAGGAGGGGGAAAGAAAGAGAAAAAGATAAGAAAAAAAACAACAACCACAAAACCAGAAGACTTTGAAATTATTCATTCCCATTCCACTAATTTTGATAGAACTTAGGTGCTACAAATGGCATCTAGATGCTATTTAGCCTTAATATTATTCTGACCCTGAACAATAGTAATGAATGCTCTTTCCTTTATAAACCAGAATGTGCTGACTTTACTATTAAAGGTTTAAACATTATATGAATTAAGCAGTAAAATAAATAAATGCTATCCATTGGGTGCCCATTTACAGCATACTTAGCAAGATATCTAGGCTGAATAATTAAAAAAAAGATTATGAAACAAAAATTAAACCACATCATTAATTTGTGCTGTAAAGTACTTTTCATTTTAGATTAATCTCTGACTAACAAATGAAGTAGAAACATTTTGTTACTGAAACATTTTTATATTTGATAGATTCTTAGTGAGATTATGCCAAAAGGCTTGGATGCAATCTGATAACACTCTCATATGCAAGAATCCTCAAGCTATGTGAGACAAATAAGCATGTAAAATATTGATCTGGCATTTGTCTAGCACAATATCAAATGGTGAATTGTCAGATGTATAATAATCAGGCCATAGTTTCCCAGGCATTTAGATTATAGTATTTTCTAATTAAAGCTGGAAATATTAGGGATTATTTTTGGCAACTTTTGCTTGCAAAACATATTATTTACTACTAGGATGCAGCCTATCATCTAAATGTTAGGTATAAATTAAATTTTATTAATTACAGAGGGCATATTCCCTATATAAAACCATGGAAAAATTGTTATAATTTCTTATTTATTTATGTCTAGTATAATGAAGAGAAGGATGAGGGGGGACATGACAGCAGTGTTCCAATATCTCAGGGGCTGCCACAAAGAAGAGGGAGTCAAGCTATTTTCCAAAGTTCCTGAGGGCAGGACAAGAAGCAATGGATGGAAAATAATCAAGGAGAGAAGCAACCTAGAACTAATGAGAAACTTCCTGACAGTTAGAACAATTAACCAGTAGAACAACCCGCCTCCAGAAGCGGTGAATGCTCCAACACTGGAAGCTTTTAAGAAGAGACTGGACAGCCATTTGTCTGAAATGGTATAGGGTTTCCTGCCTGGGCAGGGGGTTGGACTCGATGACCTCCAAGGTCCCTTCCAACTTTTATTATTATTATTATTATTATTATTATTATTATTATTATTATTATTATTATTATTATTATTATTATTATTATTATTATTATTATTATTATTATTATTATTATTATTATTATTATAAATTTAAAATGGCTTTGCCACATACTTTACAATCACAACTGTTAACTCTTTATTAGGGGAGGGGGTTTGGAAAATGCATCATGTCATGCCAAATTCAGTAACCCTATGCCAGACATGTCACAACATCATGTGCAATGTATCGGGATGGTTTTGCCATTGCAGGCAATGGGGTGTGCGCAGCTTCCAGATGACGCATCCGGCCCGTGGGCCGGCAGTTTGACACCCCTGCCCTATGCTGTTTTCTAGTTATAAAATGATATTGTAGCAACCTGCAGAAATAACTGGAATAGGGTCACTGAACCTTTAGCCTCCTCTAGTTATTTTAATGCAGCTGAATGCAAGCTGACAGAGAATGAGAAATGTAGCACTCTAGCTGGAGTAGCTGACACCTGCTGTGAACAAAATTGACTAGGAGAATGTGATTCTAATAAGTTAGACTTGGAAGAGGCATCTCATGATAAAAGAAATGTTTCTTATTACAAACATGTTTCTACATTACATGCCCAGTTGAGCTTGATTTTTGAAAAATAAGAAAATGAAGCAGTTGGGCATTCTATTTGCTTGAGTTTGTGCAAGCTGAATAGTGCTTCCTAAACCTGATTTACAACAGCCTGATATAAGGCATCTTAAAAAGTCATTATGGCTTTATTTGAAAATATAACATAAAATGCCCAGGGATCTATAGTTCTTTTGGCTTTTCATGACTCACTCTTCAGTTATCTTGTATAAAGACTAATGCTAATAATACGTTCAGCTTTTTATTTGTTTGTTTTGCAGTTTCACAGCTGAGTCATTTAAAAAGTCTCTGGATCTCCTGAATTGCTACTTTTCAGGTTGTCTTTTATTAGTTGTACAATGCGTTCTGCCACCTCTATTGGACAAAGAATGTTTAATATATTTCCTGAAATTGGTTTGGATCATCTCCTTTTTGCAGAAAAGAAAAAGCAAGTAATTTGGTTAATTTCTCTGTAGTCTTTTTTTTCTTTCTGTACAAACCTCTCTGACTTAGTACTTCTTAATGCTTCAAGAATCAATTATTTTTAGACTCAATAGCAATTTAATTCCTTCTTTGATGCGAAAATTCGTTTCATTTGCCTTTGTTTAAGTTTTTCAGTCTTCTTTATAGCAAAAGATTCATACATAGCCAGCAATGTCTAATCTTCAATATTAAATAGACTAATCTTGTTTTCTCAATAATGTTCAAATGCAACAAGATGCTGGCAAGTTGAAGCGAACTGTGTTGGAAAATGTTCACAGTTACATGTGAGATGCTATGTGTGGTTTAGGGCAAAGAAACAGCACATTCCTTGTTATTTATAAAAATATTTATAATTGAGACAATGATGGGAAGTAAGGAAAGGGTTTTATGGATTGATAGGTGAACTAAAGAAGCAAGTACTATGAGATTGGAGACTTCTTTATGTGTTTGCCTCCTGCCTTTAAGATGGAAGGGAAGCATATCATTTCAAAAACCACTGCTAACACAATGTTATTTCACCAGCTTCAGTCTGCAAGTTAGCCCAATATTTCTCACTGTAATTGCTTTTATGGGAAAGAAAAGGGGGGAAAAAGAGATCTTTGCAGATTGTGTGCAGGAGAGAAGTATAAGTTGTCATCCCTCACTCAATGTCAAATAAGACATAGGTCACTTTGATGAGGCTGATATTCCCCTTCAGCCAAATAAATTAGTGGCTATTATAATTGGACAACTACCATAGAATCTGGCATTGTGAAATAACATACAACATTTATTTGGTTATGTAGACTTGAATAGTAAAGCAAAAAGCAATTAGTATTAGATTAGAGTTCTGAGCAGGCTCTATCTTTTCCCCCTGCAAAACACTTTGTGGTATACAGTATTTTCAACTGAGTTCTTTCAAGTTTATCATTGCATTTCATTTCTTCTTTCAACATTATTACATTTTTCATGAACAGATTTTAATTGAATAATTCACAGGAAACTAAAGCCAGATTGTAACTCCAAGTAGCTTCCATCAAAATTAATCCCATCAAAATGATCAATAAAACTTAGTTCAGAGCAAATATGTCTACAATATACACGTAATGCATAACATTATGCTACGTATCATCTGTTCTGCTGAATTTATGAGATCTTGAAATAGGATAGAAGTTACATACAGTAAATTGATTCTGCTTACTCTCTCTCTCCCTCCCTCCCTCCCTCCCCCCCCCTCTCCCTCTCCCAGTTCCAGATATTGCTGAATTAGAAAGTTCAACGTTCATGAACTTTTATTTTGTTGATTATTAGATTTCTAAACCACCATTTTCATGGAGCTCTTGATACTGTACAGGAATATTTAAAAATACAATACAATAACCATGACAGAATAAAATAACAATATAAAAATTAAGAACAATGAGTTATTTGGCATCAAATAAGCATGCTCAGTGCTTTTCTTTTTGTCACAGAACGCACCAGAACAGAATTCCGGCATCTTTTTTCGATGGATTTTTCAAGTTTTAAAAGTAACTTTTGAAAATTTGATGTTTGGCCTACGTGGACTTGAATCGCCCTGTCGAGAGTAGCAGATCGGTGGCAAAATCATTAAAATGGTGCACGCGGGCTGCTTGTGTGTTGAGTCCGATGCATGCGTACTTCGTCTGCGCTCATTGCTCGGCTGGTGGCACTGCTCGGCTTGTGATTGGTTGTGTTGCGGGTGGCAACCGTTATGTTTCATTACACAACTGACATGTGTGGATGTGTGTGTATAGTGATTGATTACATGTGAAAGGTAAATAATTTATTTTAAAAAATTGTTCGTGAATTGAAAATCTTTTTTTAATTTTTAGTATAAAAGTGTGACCCCAAATTTAAAAATGAAAAAAAAAATACTAATTACTTCACAACCACCAGTCCTGCTAAGAACTGAATATATAATTTTTTAAATAAAAGATTAACAAGATGTGAGTTCCGGCACCTTTTTTCTTACAAAAAAAGCACTGAGCATACGTATTACATTTTCTCAATTTAAAAAAACCAGGCTGGAAGAACTCTATTTTAATTTAAACTCCATGAAAGAAGGATAAAAACATCAGAGCTAATCCAACTGCTTTCCTATAATATAAGGAGACATTACTGAAAACAAAACAACATGCTCCAAGACTTAGCCCTCCTAATTTTACAAATTATGTGTAATTCCGACTGAAATGTTCTTATCAGGTATGCTATTCTATAGGATGGTCTTACTTTTTATTTGATTGAATAGAAGCCAAATATTTGTTGGGTTCTTTCCACTGTATGTATTTAAATCACTGGCATATTATTTTGTATTTCCCACTTGGAAGCCTTCACATTCTGAACTGAAGAAATGATGAATCCTATGGGTATTTCTTCTTTCTTTCTTTCTTTCTTTCTTTCTTTCTTTCTTTCTTTCTTTCTTTCTTTCTTTCTTTCTTTCTTTCTTTCTTTCTTTCTTTTGGAAAAAATGGCTTATTGGGACAAAGTTTGCCTCCAACTGCACTTAGCTTCCTCTGTGCCACTCTGTGAAAGTATTTTCATTCTTGCAAAGATTTTAAATAAATCACCTGGGCAGTGGTAAAAGTGGCATACAAGTGGTTTGCATGAATTAAATATGAATAAATAATTCTGACAATGTTCCTAATCAGAAGAAAGGAAAATCACAACATTTGGCTGAATGAGCAGACAAAAACAAGGTGGTTTTAGGTCAATTCATGCTTCTGTCGCCTTGAATTACTTTATCCAGCAGTTCTACTTAGCTTCTCACTACACCCCATCCATTATATTGCCAGCTGGACTTTGGCCATCAACTAATTTAGATTTACATGATTGCTACTGGCATAATTTGTTTGCCACTTGGGCAGCTTTTCAATATTTCTGGCATTTTTCTGAATCACAGCTATGCTTAAATCACTTATGCGTATTTGTTGGAGCAAATATTTTCTGTTAACTTTTGTGCAGATATGGACACAAATCTGATTTAGTATAGTTGTAAAAGAATAAAAATAAAATATATCCTTAAATATTAAAAAGAGGAAGGTCAAATCAGCAAACAAAGTCCTAGCTTATAAACATCTGGATTTCCACATATGGCACCATTCATAGGTGTTTGGCAGTCACAAATAATTACTATAAGTATTTCTCATCCTTTGGGTATGTCTCCTAGCTTTCCAAACAATTGATTCTCATGAGGGATAATAAACTGAATTCATTTTATTGATCAATAGAATATATCAGTTTCCATGACTGGTCCACAGTGTTGCTAATGGCAACTAGAAAACTTCTCTTCACTTTATTCCTATTAAGAAAACTATTTAGTATCTAACAGAATATCTTAGCAAGTTCTCACATGGGCGCTTTTGGCTATATTTACTGCATTCACTGATTTTATTTTTAAAAATACTATTGAAGAAACAAAATCCTCGGTCAGAAAATATTGAAAAAATATGTGACATGGAAATATGACTACATTATTATTTTTTGAACTCACCATCAAGATAGCATGATAGATTCTTTATCCATATTTTCTCTATGATTACTTCTTCTTACAGCCTCTTCCACACCCATGCCCACATACCCACATACACATTCACATACAGAGCAGTGTAAATACTGTACTATGTATTTCTATTGATATTTATATCAGAATGCTCTAGCCATATTGTAAGGAATTTTCTCTCATAATTATCAGAGAAAAAAGGGAAGCTGATTTGGCAGAAAAGAAATATTGTGATTAGTTCTGCTCACAATGGTACCAGAATGGAGATCTAGAATCCTGAGATGCACAATAAGATCTCAACTTTCATATGAAATATGAACATCATTCAGATTTGTATAAACTATTTTGTTCAAAATTAACTTTATCAACTCCTTCCAAAGAGGGTTCATTTACCATAACGTTCTTTTTCTTGCCCAATTTTTCTGACATATTTCTGTGATCATGTTAGGAATGTATCAAACTCCTGACATGAGTAGTCTAAATATCTACTTGTTAAAAGTCGAGTTAGTGATTCACCATTAGCTTCTTAAGAGTGGATCTAATGACCTATCACCAATTCCTTAAAAGGTGGACTGGTGTTTTGTCATCAGTGGAATATTTCTATAAACTAAATAGACTATGATATAAAACTGTTGTACTTAATTCTGACAGAATTACTAGAAAGTTTTTCTAGTTGACATATTGCAAACACTGAACAGTAATTTAGCAATAAGGGATATTCTTTACCTAGAAATTCAGATCTATCTTTCCCAACATTTCAACATTTCAACATTTCCCAACATTATATATCAAACTATATAATCACTCTTAAACATTTAACTCTTTTCTATAGTTCTAATCTATTCTCATTTCTTTGGGCACATTGTCTTTTTTTAGGACCCATGGTAATGCAGTGGTTAGAATGCAGTACTGCAGGCTAATTCTGCTGACTGCTGGCTGCCAACAGTTCAGTAGTTCAATTCTCACCAGCTCAAGGTTGACTCAGCCTTCAATCCTTCCAAGGTCAGTAAAATGAGGACCCAGATTGTTGGGGGCAATATGCTGATTCTGTAAAATGCTTAGAGAGGGCTGTAAAGCACTGTGAAGCTGTAAATAAGTCTAAGTGCTATTGCTATTGCTATTTTCCTGAGCTCATTTAATAACTTTCAAGAGTTGTAAATTACAGTACTTCAGTTTAACTCCCTTAATCTTTCATTTTAGTATCAGGCAAATGTTCAAAGAAAGTGATAATTTATCTTTTCCTATATCAAATCTTTTCCTCGACAAAATGTCAGCTATCACTATTTCCTTCCTCGGTGTATTTGTAATATGCAATTTGTATATCTGCAAAGTTAACACCAGTCATTGAATCCTGTAGATCCTGGCTTTCTTAACAAAGGTTTCTTAAAATTTGTGATCCGTCTTTAATGTCAGTATTTTTCCATGAATAAACTAAGAAAATACTGTACAGCCAACATAATGGTTAATATTTCTTGACATTGAGTGTAAGCTACAGTATACACAAGGTACTATAGATGAGTATTTCACTTTCAACATCTGATTCCACAGTCAATGAATGCCCCCTCAAAAGTCCTATATGGAGCATTTATTGACTTATCATCTGCCTTTGATACAATAAATGAATGAAAATTATGGGAGACATTTTTCACTACTGATATAGATAGAACAATACTTTTCATAATACATAAATTACATCAAGACACTTACATGTGCATACAGGTAAACCAGAGTGGTTCCCTAACTAAGCAGATTAAAATAAAAAAAAATGTGTCCCCCCAGTGTTGTATATTGGCTTCCTTCCACTTTAATTTGTATATAAATGACATTGTAGAAGAGCTTAATAATCCTTCCTCCCATTAATTGGAAGTAGAAAGGTCCCTATATTACTGTATACAGACAGCATGGTACTCATGTTGACAACATTAATTGGAATGAGAAAAATTCTGCCAGAAATTGGTATTTACTCTAGGAAAGAATAATTACAGATAAGTTATTCCAAAACCCAGGTGGCACTAAAGGACCAAAGAGATATAGATGGACATTAAATGATAAGAAGATAGAACAAGTGAGGTCAATTTGGTTATCCAGTTTACCGAAACACTAACAAGGAAAAAAATATAGTATAAACAAGAACAATGGCCATGAAGTCGGGAGCCATTTGGTCTTCATTTGACTCAAAAGGAAAATGGTTAATACAGAGGAAATAGAAAACAAGGGAAGCAATCTTAAACTTGATAAATGGGCTCCTAATTTGGAACTTTAGTAAATTAGAAATAGAAGTCCAGAATAAATTTGTGAGATCAATCTTAGCCTTACTGCCATGTGTACCAGCATCAATATTGAGATTAGAAGTAGGCCTTCCATTAACTAATATAAGGTAAAGAATGCAATAGTATATTATGGGATATTAGTCCTCATGCTCAATATTTATTTGGCAAAAAAATGCTTCCACGCACAACTTAACAGTAATAGTAGGAGATACTTCTAATATAATCTACCAGCTTTCCTGCATGGATTTCCCCTGTGACTATGTAGGACAGATGGAGAAGAAGCTAACCACCGATTGCAAGAACACAAGCGAGCAGTCAGACAAGGAGACCCAAACACCTTGATAGCCTCACATTGCAATGAACAAGGATGTGCATTCAATTTTGCAGCTAAAAATTGTTGGCCAAGCAGGTACAAAAGTAACCAGGGAAATGATTGAAGCCTGGGAAATGGCTCCCTTGTCAGTCAACAGGAGTGCTGATTAACCACCAGCTTATCAGGTACTTGGCAGCACAAGGAAACAATAGCCAACAACTTAATAACTAACCATCAGTACCCCATCTACAACTTAAAAAAGCCAGATACCACCAAGCATCAAATAACTATTATGCACAAAATACCCTCTCTGGTGAGAGAAAAGTTTCCTGAGGAAGGGCCCAGCACAAGCCTGAAAGCTTAGAAGACTAAACCCAGTATTCACTGGGGATGAGTGGTTCACCTGGTGGCGGTGAGGCAGTCATGTGCACTTGCTCATTAGGTGGCCTAAAGTGTCCCGCAACATCGGTTGAATCAGTGGGAGGTTTAGGCCCTATATGTAGTCTCACAGTTCTCATTCCTTTCTCCCACCAGATAAACGGTTTCCATTTGTCCAACCAGGCTAGCCCTAGGATCACAGTCTCAGTCATTTTTGGAGCCACCAGGAAGCGAATAAACTCCCAGTGCTCACCTATTTCTAGGCATAGGGGCGCAGTTAATTGCGTGACAAGAGTCCCTCCCATCAGGGAGCCATCGGCTTGCTCAAACCTCACAGGTTTGGAGAGCTGTTTTGCCCATATGCCCATTTTCATGGCAAATGGCAGACTAATGATGCATTGGGTGCATCCAGAATCAATTAGCACGTTTAAGTCTATTTGTGCCCCTGACTTAGGGATTATAAGTTTGGCGGGCAGTGAAAAAAGCAGGATGAGTCGATTCACCATCAGGTCATTCTCTCCTTCATCGTTGCTGTCAAAGGAGGGTAGAGTGGGGCAGGTCCACCTGGAGTCCCGGTGTCCTCCTGTGTGGGGGATGTGACCTGGGAAACAGGTTCCTGCATGATCCGGTTGGATTTCTCTCTCGTTAGCCGCTGGGCAGGTTTCTTTCTCGTCGCTGGTTCTGGTCTGCTCTGTTGTTGGGGGTAGGGGACTGGACAGTTTGCTGCTTGATGTCCCTCCTGTCCACACCGGAAACACTTGATTGGCGGGCCTGCAGGTGGCCTGGGTCTTTCAGCCATTGCAGTAGTTGGAGGCTTTTGTGGGGGTGATTGCCGTTCGGGTTGCTTCAGCTTTGGCTTGGGTTCAGGTGGGGGAGGCTTCTTAAAGTGGGCAAGCTGAACATCTAGCTTCATCGCTGCCTGATACCATTCTTGCAGCTGATCAGGTACTACTCGATAGATGCAGGCCTGAGAGAGGTGGTCGTCTAATCCCTCAATGAAGTGATGGATTAGGGATTGCTCAGGCCACCCCTCTATTTGACCTGCCATCTTGAAAAACTCTCACAAGTACTCCAGGGCAGGTCTGCTGGCTTGTTTTATTTGTGGATTTGTTCTCCTGCTTTGAGACCAATGGATGGGTCCTCAAATCTTTCTCTCAGACATAGGAAAAGCTTTGGGTTAAGATACATATATGGTTGGAGAAGATGACTAAAAAACAGATTTTAAACCAGAATTGTTTTTGTTAGAAATAACAGGAGCTAACTATGAGAAGGAGAGCTGATATCTGTGACTACATGTACTAACAGCAGCAAGAATTGTATTTGCCCAGTATTGGAAAAATGAAAAATGAAAACAACTGAAGAAGTATTAATCAAGAAAATTTTAGAATGTGCAGAAATGGATAGATTGACTTTAGAGATTAAAGAGGAAGAAGACTCATTTTACTTTAGAACAGTGTTTCTCAACCTTGGCAACTTTACAATGTGTGGACTTCAACGCCCAAAATTCTTCAACTAGCAATGCTAGCTGGAGAATTCTGGGAGTTGAAGTCCACATATCGTAAAGTTGCCAAGGTTGAGAAACACTGCTTTAGAACATGGGATAGCTTTTATCAATGGCTAGAAAAATGAATTAGAGAGAAATGAATGTGATATGTAATTCTGAATGCATATTAGTAAGAAGGATGTTATGGATTGATTAATTAATACTGCCTACGATAACTAATTGTATTTACTATTGTTATCTAGTATTATATTAATTATTGTTATTTAAATATATATACCCAGAAAATATTCTTTTTGCCAACTATTGAAAATGTTACTGGGGGGTAACCCCAATCCTGATCCCAACCCCGCCCTAACCCAACCCTGACCCCAACCCCAGCCTAAACCCTAAACCTAATCCTGACCCCATTTTATCCCTAATCTTATAAAATCTAATAAAACTTTTTTTAAAAAAGAAAAGAAATTTTCTGGATGATAGATGAAGATTCACTCTTTTGTGGTTCCACTACTGCCCCAAGTCTCCCTGATTGATGGGGAAGATCTTCAGCCACAATACTTCACACAATAAGAAACCTTAATTGTTTGTGTGTGTGTGCGTGCGTGTGTTTGTGTTGTGTTTGTATGTTTTAAAGCCCAACATGTACAGGTTTCCTGAACAGCCAAAGGAATAGGACAGCATTCAGCTAGATACAGGTTTGTTGCACATATTTTCTATCTTGATTAGGGGGAGATATGTAGGGCTGTTGCCCGTTTCCTCATGTGAACACCATGTATTACCAAGAATGTTGTGTGAAACAGGCTAAACATAACAAAAAAGTTAATTTCCTTACATTGCAAGTATAATATTACTTTCTTTCACTTTTGGTATCTAAATAGCTATGAATTTGCATACCAATTCTTATTTTAAAATACATTGTGGAAATGTGACTCTGATTTGGAAACTGTTGAAGTGCTAATAATTTTTCCCCATTTTTCCCCATTACCAGAAGGTGATCTATTGGGAGAAGCTGCTGAGGAACAGTTGATTTGCCCTCAGCCATCCTATGTAGTATTACTTTCCCCTCTGGCAAACAATCAGAGCAACAGACTGTTTTAACTTCCACCTCACTGCATCTGTTTCAAGTAATGCAATGCATAACAAATTAGCAGTCTTACCCCCCCCCCCCAATCCCAATGAAACAGGTGCTCAGGTCAAGAACTCTTTGTCTGGCAGGATGGCTACACACAAACAAAACACACAAATTATAAACTTTCCTGTTTTCACTCAGAACAAATATTAGTGCTATGATAACTTTAAAAATGTTGTGTTGGTTTAAGAAACATCCAAAACCACAAATCCACAGATACAAGTTTATTAGTCCACCTGGCTTTTATTGACTCCAATAGCTAAAGTCTAATAGTTTAAATTTGGTAAACTTTGTAAATAAGAACACTGACAAACTGATTTCTTTGCACTTTTTAATCAGCCAAAAGGTCTATATAACACATGCAAGATAAAAACAATACATATTTTTTACCAGTTTAATGTTTTAAAATACAGGGGACTTATAATCATTTCGCTGTCCTTTTCCCAGCTAGTTTTGAAAGATTCTGCCTGAAATTCAACAGTACCTTGTACCAAACTAACCCAGTCTAAAACCCAGTTTCTAGTACTTTTACAATTTATAATCTGTTCTCTGTAAAATTTAGAACTGGAAAAACATTCTAATTATTTATAGTATGAGAACATCATAACTACAACATAACATATATAACCAGTGATGGGATTCAAATATGTGAACAACCGGTTCTCTGTGTGGATGCTGCTTCCGGAAGTCCATTCTAGGCCTGGGCAACAAAAAATTAGCTACCGGTTCTGCCAAACTGGTGTGAACCGGCTGAATCCCACCATGTATATAACATAACAAATGAGTTACAATAGTCACAAATCATCATTATGGATATTAAAAATATTCAATATGAAATCATGGCAGAATTATTAACAGCAAAGTTTGGGTTACATTTTTTTGCTTCCTGAACTCAAAGATTTAATTTAAATCCTAAACAGCATTAATAAAAAGGAAGCACAATAGACTTTGTTTAAAAATATAGCTGGATAAAAAAATATTTTATTTATTTATTCCAGCAGTTAGGAACAAAATACCCAGATTATTTCTAGAGTTTATATGATTTTAAGAAATATATCTTTCTTACTACTTACTACACATTATTAGTCTGTCTGCAATGCCCACATACTTACAGATTGCTCCCAACTGTATTGCATGGGAGAGCAGTTTCCAAATAGTAGTACTTGTAAGTGAACAATGCCTGTCTTCCATTTTAAATGAAGAACAACACATTAGTTTTATTTGTGATTTGGATTACTTCTTCCCATGTTTCCATGGACTTTACAGGAAAGCCCCCTTGATTGCGTCACTGATTCTTGCATTTTGTCTCTCAGTTGTTGGAGAGACACATTGATTTCAATTCTCATATCTTTTGGGATGGGTTTTGTTTTGTTTTTTTCATCGCAATATGCTCTGGTTAATTAGATTCATTACTATGCACATATGTCCATGGTTATCTTTCTAGCTTGTTGCCATTAGCTCAAAAATATTGCTTAATATCAACTTGCCTCTTTTTTAAATATGTGTTTTCAGAAAACCCCAGATTTCAGTTCAGTTGTACCAGTCTAGAAAGGGTGGCAGGATTTCTATACAAAGATATCATAATAGAGTGCTTTAAGTAAATTGATTACTTGAGAATGAGCGTACTTAATACTTTGTCCTACATATTTTTTTATTTTTTTAATGACCATTGTTTAAACATTCTATGAGTACAATTGTCCCTTCTTTCCATTTTAAATTTGAATTATTCTTAAATATCTGGGATTTCTCCACTTTACTTAATCAAAATCTTATTTGTAAAAACAAGAAGGGCAAAAAAGACCATAGGGCCTTATTTATAAGGAAAGCTCTCATTTCTAATAAAAAAAAATAGAAAGCAATCTTTTCCCCTTAAAAAGCCACAGCAAATCCCATTGTTATGCATATATGAGGGAGGATTCTTTTCTTTTCTTTCATAGCATATTGGTTATGAAGGAAGCTTTGGCAGCTGAGACTTCATCCACACATAGAAGCTGAGAGTCACTTTTCAATTTCAAATAATTTTTCTCTAACAGTTAATTTCCTAACTCCCATTCCCTGGTACTATCAGGTTTAATACTTTTTCACAGAAATAGCCTGATGTTGTTCAGATTTGCTTGGACTACCAAATCTATTAATCCAATTCCTTTTGTGCCTTAGGGAGCCATTAGACTTAATGAGGCAATCATCATCCTATACTTGAGCCCCATTGGCTCTGGGTTTCTTCATAATTGGAGTAGTAAGACATTTCAGGATTCGCTCTTAGTCTGAATGAACCATTTTCCTCTGATGTATAGCTTGCATGAAGTGTGGCCTTTCAAATCCAAAAGCAAGCCCTCTCCATAAAGAGTTGATTAGTCTCATTATAATATGGGTGATACAGTTAATTCAGATAGACACAATACATAGTGCTGAGTTAGTTCTTTGAATATTGGCCCTTTAGGAGCTGATAGAAATAATGAGATTTTGGTGGCTTTTCATTTCAGGGTCATAATTCATTGCTCAAAATAGATTACCAAAATTTAAGGGAAGTTCAGGAAGTACATAAGAATTTGCAGAGGCATTTTGATTTATGTAGTATATCCTGGATTTCAGCAGATGTAGCTGCTTTTTCCATCTGCCAGCTCAGTCTATCCTGAATTATGTCACATCCTAACTATTGCTTGCCATGGCTGCTCTGCTATACCTAGAATAATCAAAAAGTTTGTATCATTTAAGTAGGGTGAAATGTGGATGAAGAATAATTTGTTTCGCCTGTATATAAAGTAAATTTGTACTTCCTAGAATAATAAGCACTGCAGTTTTCTACTATGGAAGTTGATTTTCTTTATTGTATTGTATTTATTATAATAATAACATAACATAACATAACATAACATAACATAACATAACATAACATAACATAGCATAGCATAGCATAGCATAGCATAGCATAGCATAGCATAGCATAACATAACATAACATAATTGTATTTCACCTTGAATTTTATAGCACGAAAGTTGAAACAAGAAAGGTTTAAATAAATAGTAACTGATTTCAATAACTTTAAGAAATTAATTAAGTCCTTTTTTGTTTTCATTTAACTTTTGAAGCAAATATTTTATTACTTTTCTGTTTAAAATAAAGAGATATTATGAATGAAAGAAACGGTCCACATCTTTTTCTGTCAAAGAATTCAGGGTTACAAGATACTTACCATACAAATAACTTATCTTTGAATGTAGATTAAACTATTTAATGTGCTTTAAACAGTTATGATTTCTCAGTTGAAAGCCACTTCTGAAGATATTTGACAGAATCACAGATCACACAAAGCAAAGAATTATGACAAGTGAATTGAGTCTGTTGAGAACATTTTACTATGCTTATTAATGTGACATATTAGGCTCATTCAATTAGAAAAAAGGAGACAATATGATAATCTTATTCAGGAACTGGTTGTGCAAGTAAAATCTTCTAATGAATAAGAATCTAAAAACTACCCATTCCAGAATGAAAATGGGCCATAGAAATGGAGTCCACACTTGTCTCAGATAACAGGAGTTTATTATATAACAGCTCAATAAAAACTTGGGGACAGGCAACAAAGGAGAAAACAGCTGTCTGTGAAGATATATTAGTGTTCCATAGGGAAGAGCATTTGAAACAACACACAGTGTTGAGGGAGCAGCAGTAAACAATCCCTGAGGGCTTGTGATCGGACAGAATAACAGAGTTGAAAGGGACCTCGGAGGTCTTCTAGTCCAATCCCCTGCTCAGGCAGAAAACCCTATACCATTTCAGACAAATAGATGTCCAGGCTTTTCTTAAAAACCTCCAGTGATGGAGCACCCACAGCTTCTGGCAGCATGAATACTGTGTCATACTTCTTTAGGAAAGAGAGTAAGTTTAGTATTTGCTCTATACGAGCTGTTTTCCTTGCCTGAGAGAGAGAGAGAGAGAGTGGGAGGGAAGTGGACAAGGGCATGTGTGTGGTGGTGAGGGGTTATTTGCATATGTGCCTTAGCTTTGGGAATCAGGAAGTTACCAGGAATAAAGCCACATGTGACATAATTGGAAATATTGTAAACTTTTGTTGAGATCTGAAAGGGAAGATTAACAAGTGAAAGAGTATATGATCAAATGGGTTCAGAATGTTGGTTAGAGTATACAGCAGTATCAATGAGAAATAATGTTGTTAAAAGGACTGAGTTCTACAAAGACTTACAATATATAAGAGAATTTTTATCAGATGATATACTGCTGGTATATGCCACCAGGGATACATATATATATATATATATATATATATATATATATATATGAATCATTGTTGAAAGTGTATAAGGTCTAAAGGGACATTTTACCATGCATGGTAGACTTGTGATAAAATATCAGCATTGGATACAAATACAGATAACAATGCAGAACATTTTTAAAATTAGCATCCAGATTGTTTTCTATTAGGGACAGTCAATTACAAAAGAATTATGGATGATTGATTTTATATATGGTAATGGCAGTGAGATTATTATATGGACAAAAATGGAAGAATAATAGAAATACTTACAATGGAAGAATGGATGGTTAAGATGGCTAAATTTGCAGAAATGGCTAAACTGACTTGTTTGATTAGAGAGGGAACAATTATAGATAGACCTGAACTTACAACAGTTCATAGTGACCATTCAAAATTACAATGGCACTGAAAATAGCGATTTATGACAATTTTTCACACAACTGTTGCAGCATCTCCAGGGTCACATGATCGAAATTCAGATGTTTGGCAACTGACTCATATTTATAATGGCTGCAGTGTCACAGGATCATGTGATCACCTTTTGTGACCTACTGAGAAGCAAAATCAATTGGAAAGTCAGATTCTTTTAACAACCATGTTACTAAACAACTGCAGTGATTCACTTAATACCTATGGCAAGAAAAGTCATAAAATGAGGCAAAACTGTCTTGCTTAGCAAAAGAAATTTTGGACTCAATTGTGGTCGTAAGTTGAGGACCATCTATCCTACTTTTTGAAAGACTGAAACTCTTTATGGATAAAAATTAACTGATAGTTTCTGAATTTCTTGACTGATAAGGGTACAATATGGGAAGAAGGGAAAATATGTTGAAGGGGAAAATGATTTAAAATAAATTTATAACTTCTGTGAAGAAGATTGGAAGCTACTTTCTTAACTATCTTTCTGTTTTCTTTTTATATTTTTTATCTCTTTGTTGCTTTAACTCTTTTTAATTTATCTTCTCACTTTTTTGACTCTTCATTTATATTATATAAAACTTTATCAAAAATTCTTTAATAAAACTTACTGATAAAAGTTTTGGGATCCAGAAGTCCAGCAGGAGAAAGAAGGAATTGAAAAAAAACAGTCTGCATGTTATCGAAGGATTTGAGAGGCAGGAATGAGAAATGAGGAAGGAAGGAAAAGAAAAAAGAGACTGAGAAATCAGCCTGTGTGTAAAGGCAAATAATAATTAGATTGGGAGAGGAGAAGTTAGGAAGAAGAAGGAGGAGGAGAAAGCATGATGGCTTTTCCACTGCATGGTTCTGGTTGTCACATATGTGTGTCAGACAAGAACTTCCAGAAGTTTACAGAAAGAGAAATATAGAAACTTGGAAACTACAGCAGTGATGTGAGGATGCTTTCTCACTCTCTTTCACTTTTTAAAATCTCATTTTGTAACTCTGTCCTTAATTCTGTTTTAAATTTATTTTATGAATGAAGGCGAATATACATGTCCCAGAATAATGTTACAAGATTATGAGTCTAAAATAAGTCTAAAATAATGCAGCATTGGGAATTCAAGCATTAGGATCTCTTTGTACAAGTTTAAGAAGAGGGGGATTCTGATCAAATTAGAAGGTTCCTTACTAATATAATGATTTATTTTTTATCCCACTTTTATTATTGTTACAGATAACTTAAGGCAGCAAACATATCCAACACATGTTCCTCCTCTTATTTATCCCACAACAGTTACACTGTGAGGTGAGTTGAGCTGAGATGGTCTCATGCCAGTTTCATGGCAGTCAAAACCTGCATATCATTGAACCTCCCTAGCATTGAAAAAATAAGCAATATACTTTCTTGACATTGATGGAATGCATGGACTTCATAACACATATCTTTAGAATTGTGTAAAGTAGTTAAAAAGAGGAAAGAGGAAAGAAGAAGAAAGAAAAAAACATGATCTTCAAATGCCATAGGAACAAAAAGTAAAAAATCTTTTCCAACCTCTTTACATCATTTCCTGCCTATTGGAGCTCCCAGTCCCCCGAAATCTGATGGCAAACGAGAACCGAAAGGTCTAATATATGGATCATAGTCAAAACAGCTCAGAAAAAGAGTTTGTCTAGTTCACAGAAAAACCCTGCAAATCAAAATTCAGGAGACACTCTCAGGAAAATGCTGGAAGGAAAGAAAGAAGCTCATATAAAGTAGTGCATAAGCAGTTAAGAGAAATTGTGCTTCTAACTGTGTTCACTAAGTCAATTGCTCTCTGTAATCCGAGGTACCTTCCCAAAGAAATGTCTGTATTGTTGAGGTTTCTTTATATTTGATCTGTCTGCAGTGGATAATTGCCATTTCATGGTGGTGGATTTACAGAAAATTGCATTGCCTTCCATGTAGCAAGAGATAAGAACATATACCATAGTGCTCTCCTTGAACAGAAAGCTGCTTATTAGCTAAACAAAGAAGATGGACCTCTGATTCCTAATACCAGTTTAGCCTGCTTGTTGGGATTTTTCTTTAAAATTCTGTTTTGCAGTTTTCATACTGTTTGTCACAACTAATTTAAACATGCTTTGGATGACCCTGTGAATATTGATCTACAGCCAGGTAAGATTTACTGTCACCTTGGGTGTTTTGGGATTAAAATTTTTCTGAATCCACATGATTATAACACTCACATGTCCTGTGACAACAACTGAAGAGAGAGGAATTTAGACAGATGTGAAAAATGGATTATCAGTACTCCTACTACAAAAAAAAATATCTCTGCAGTCTGTATGAGATATTGTACATTTTTGGAGGTTAGATCCACCATAAGAACTGTATAATCTATATTGTAGAGATTGATTAATTAATTAAACAAAATAAAGGGTGAAATAGCCAGTTTGGTGTAGTGTTTAAGTGGAAACCAGGAGACTGTGAGTTCTAGTCCTGCCTTAGGCACAAAGTCAGCTGGTTTACCTTGGACCAGTCTCTCTCTCTCAGCTCTAGAAAGGAAGCAATAGCAAACCACTTCCAAATGTTGCCAAGAAAACTGAAGGGAGTTGTCCAGGCAGTTGCCAGGATTCAATGCTGATTTGAAAGACAAATCCATGCACTTTTCTTAGTGACACTTTGGAAATGGCTGTCCAAATGGCGTGTTTTTTCAAAAGGCAATTGGACTTTCTTTGTTTTTTCCCTGAAGATGTTCACTTCTTATCCAAGAAACCTCTTCAGTTTGGAAGTGGTTGCTATTGCCTGGATCCTACACTTGAGAAAGAATGACTGGCCCAAGGTCACTCAGCTAGCTTTGTGCCTAAGACAGGACTAGAACTCATGGTTTTATAGCTTTTTGTCCATGCTTTTAACTACTACATCAAGATGGATCCTGTCTTGTTTTTTTAGAAAGAGAAACTAGTTTTGGACAATAAAATCTCTACTACAGGTGAGCAAGAAATCAATAAAAAGTGATTACTGTGATGGAGATTGAAAAGTCAAGATAAAAATAGAAATGACTATTCTACTGTTAATCTGTTTTGCTTTTTATGCCATAAGTAAGCCTTTGAGCAAGCCAAAAATATTTTTCCTCAAAAAAGTCTTTAACCATTTTTGCAAACTTCTCAGTGATATTCACTTATATTTTGTTTTTTACTTCTTGAAAAAATTCGGTACTCTTTTTTTCTAATAAAAGTTTATTTCTTGTTTGTGGCCTGATCTCAGACAATCAA
>NW_015389290.1:57053-66424 GCF_001527695.2 Protobothrops mucrosquamatus
CCCTTGAGGAGCACTCGGAGGCTCCAGTTAGTCCAGAATGCAGCCGCGCGAGCGGTGATGGGAGTGACTCGTCGCTCCCATGTAACGCCGCTGTTGTGCGAACTGCACTGGCTACCGGTGGCTTTTCGGGTGCGCTTCAAGGTGTTGATTATCATCTTTAAAGCGCGCCATGGCATTGGACCTGGTTATCTCCGAGACCGCCTTCTGCCACAGATTACCTCTCATTGGCCGATACGCTCCCACAGAGAGGGTCTCCTCAGGGTGCCGTCAGCCAGACAGTGCCGGCTGGCGACCCCCAGGGGGAAGGCCTTCTCTGTTGGAGCCCCCTCCCTATGGAACGAACTACCCCCAGAGATCCGGGTCATTCCGGATCTCCCCTCCTTCCGCCGCGCCCTCAAGACATGGCTATTTCAGCTAGCGGGACTGGCCTAAGGGGTATTTTTAATTTGGTTTTAACAAAAATTTTAAAAGAAACGGCCAAAATTAATATTTCATTTTAGTTACATTTTAAACTTAGTATTTTGTATTATTGTCTGTTTTTTAGCTTGCTGTAAGCCGCCCTGAGTCCGCCAGGAGAAGGGCGGGGTATAAATTTGATAAATAAATAAAATAAATAAATAAAATATATTAAATAGCCAAGGGGAAATCAGACATCCTTGTTTTAATCCTTGCTCCATGTTGAACATTTTCAAAATGTTATATTTTTTCTCATGCATGTTTTTCTTCCATTGTAAACTATTCTTATCATATTTATCTTCAAGTTTATATTACTGTCAAACACTCTATAATCAAACCTCTTCATTTTATCTATTCTATCACTCAACACGTGCAATAAACTTTCCTTCTCTTATTCCTACAGTTTTCAATAAATTGATCGGCAGACTTTCTTAAGCCACGCTCCACTTCTCAAATTCTAGTCACTGTAATCTGTCATACTATTTCAATCAAAATTATGCCAAATATTTCCCTAGGCACACTTAAAAAGAAATCCTTCTATAATTTTTATATGCATTCTTGTTATTTTGCTTTTGTAGAAGACAGTATTTTTCAAACTGGGACAATTTTAACACGTGTGGACTTCAACTCCAAGAATTCCCATGGCAGCCAACTGGTTGGCAATAATACTGACCATTAGGTTCATTGCAGCCTTCACACACATTTCAGTTGTCAGACAGCCACCGAGATGTCTATACTTGCATCCTTATTATTTTAAATATACCCACAATTAGGACTTCCTGATCATTTTTTCTTGAAAATGACATTATAGCATTATTTTATTATGCTCTCATTTATTATTGTCAGCATTCTCAATTCGGTTTTATCCCACATATTTCATTATTTTCTTCTTAATTCTGTTCACCATGCTAGAAACTTGTTTCTTTAGATCCGTTCATCCATTTCTAAAACAATGTTTCATTTCTATCAAAACTCCTTTGCATTTTCTAAATTTTCTCATTCTGTTTTAATCATATCTGTTCCTTCCTACCCATGCATTCATGCCAGAATTAGATTAAGACTCCAAAAATACAGAACTATAATAATCCCTGAAGGCCCATCTATTCCGTGCGGCCGGCCTGGCATAGTTTGATTAAGTTTTAGTGGGGATTTTGTATGGGGTATTTTAGAGCAGGCCTGTTATTTAATTTGATTTTAGAACAGAAACTTGCGTATATTTATCGTGGTTTTTATTATCGCCTGTTCACCGCCCTGAGTCCCGTAAGGGAGATAGGGCGGTATATAAATTCAATAAATAATAATAATAATAATAATAATAATAATAATAATAATAATAATAATAATAATAATAATAATAATAATAATAATAATAAAAAACCTTAGTCAGTTTAGTAGAAGCTCAGATTAAATGAGCATAGGATTACAGCCTCAATGTATTTAAATGTTTTTGGAAGTTTCATACTGCCAAGAAATAAATACAAAATTCTGGTAGATAGGTAAATTCCAATAATCATATATTTCATTCTTGAAGCATTTTGTTTTTGAGAATCAAAAATATTTATGCATTATATACACTTGTAATAATAACTTATCTGGGATTCCCCTATGCAGTGCTGTCATAATAACAGTCTTCTGAAAACCTGCCACAACTTTTGAATTATGGCCATTGCACTCACCCAGCATCCAGAGTGCTGTAGTTATTATACCAGTTCATTCAACCAGGGCCTGCCGATAATACTGTTTGGGAAATGACCCAGTCTTGACCGTATTCTGCCATCAGTATGGATTGCAACAGATAAATAGAATGATAGCAAATTATTACTTGGGTGGTTTTTTTGAGTAGGATATCCCCCCCTTTGTAATTTGTGTATTTTTTTAAAAAAAGTGAGAGAGTTGCTATGACAATATTATTTCATTTCTTTTATTTTATAACTTCTTATTAATTCATATATAAATGAATTAATTAATGTATGTAAAGTAACCAGGTCCTGATAATGCACATATTTTTTCAAGCTAAGAGAGATGGCAATCTTTTATTTAACTGAAGTAAACATGAACTGATAGCCTTCCAAAATCTATGGAGGCAGTTAAATCTCATAAACCAACCCGGGCTATTTAGCCAAATTTCATTACCATTTCTAGCACAGTTTTACAAATGAAAATTCTAAAGTGAAAGACAGGTAAGTAGATAGGGGACAGGTATGTTGACAGACTGACAGATAACTAGACAGATAAATATGGAGATAAGATGTTTTGTTGATTTAAGTTTTCACTGAGCCTGAAATAACATCACATTCTGAGATTAAATCTGACAGGATAGTATAGAAAGAGATCAGAATGAAGCTCTGCCCTTGTTAATCTAACACTTGGCAGCATGAAACAATTTAAATGTCTTATGCCTTTAAGGATAAGTGAAAAATAATCCAGGAGAATAAACAAAGAAAAATCTTCCAATGGGGACAGTGGGGAGTATATGGCTTGAAACATTGCTAATGGCTGACTTTGCCACATTACACCAGGGAGTCAAACTTGAATAAAATAAGTTTAGCCTGCATTCAGACTGCCTGTATCTATCCTTTGATTAAAAATAAAAATTGTTGTATCACAACATTCAGCTTCCTGAATTCTACTTGCCCTGATGGAAAAAAAGGGGGGGGAAAGCATTTTACAAAAAGCTGCACAGTGTTAGTTTTCAGACATAATGGGTTATCCCCCATTTTCTGCTATGTAAATAGGGGTGGCAAGTGAGTGTTTGCATGCAGCTCAATATCCCTTATGAAATATTACTGAGAAATAAATTAAAGATGGAAGCTGCAAAATATATTGCTTATCCACTGTTGGGCATTGAGAGTTTCTAATGAAAAGGTGCTGAATCATTATCTGGGAGAAGGAATAATTTCAAATTCATAACTTTCACAATTTTATGCTTACAGACTACCAGGAAGAGCACCAATCACCACAGAAGTGAGACTGCTTTTACACTGAAAGAAATTGCATTTAAGATAAAGACAGATTTCTCTCTTTTTAATTATGTAAGCACTGGATATACTCTTGTAGGTGAAATAGTGTGAAATAAACCACTGAAATGTGTTTATTTCAAATTCACTAGAAAGCATCTTGTGCATTATGCTATTTACCTAACATCAGTACAGTAATAAAATCCAGGCATATCTATCATCTGCGTTTAATTAAATTTAGTATCTTCAACATATTGTATTGCAAACTCATTTTTTGAAATGTAGATGGCAAAAAAACATGGCTATTAAGAAAATGCATTATAAAGTTAACTAATTGTTAATTGAATGCCAGAAAAGCTCGGTATCTGCAGTGATAAATGTACTTTAACTATTGAAAAGAATGACAGACTCATTCCCAACCAGCAGAGAGTTGATTAACAATAAAATTAGTCTTTCGGAGGAAGAGTGCCAGGTTTGTAGCATATTTTCTCTTCATCATGAGCAAAGATAGATCATTTCAAATGTTGCTCAAATCGGAATTTAATTTGGTCTCAGTGGTGATTATTTTGTCCTAATTTAACTTCTACACATACAAATTTTCTAAAAAAATAAAAGCAGTCTTTTCAACAACAGTGTGATTATTGCTGGTGTCAGGAGTAATAGTGTTCATCAATTTTACTATATAGGTAGTCTTCGACTTACAACCACAATTCAGCCCAAAATTACTGTGGCTAAGTGAGACATTTTTTAAGTGAGTTTTGCTCCATTTTACGACTTTTCTTGCCATAGTTGTTAAGGGAATCACTGCAGCTGTTAAATTAGTAACACGGTTGTTAAGTGAATCTGGCTTCTGCATTGACTTTGCTTGTCAGAAGGTTGCAACAGATGATCACATGACTCTGGGACACTGCAACCCTTACAAATATGAGTCAGTTGCCAAACATCTGAATTTTGATCACATGACCATGGGGATGCTGCAATGGTTGTATGTGTGTAAAAGAGTCATAAGTTATTCTTTTCAGTGCTGTTGTAACTTTGAACAGTCACTAAATAAACTGTTGTAAGTCAGCTATCAAGCTATCTTTAGATGAAGGATAGGTAAACTGCAGGTCTAGAGAATTTTCAGTTGCATCATCCAAATATCTCATTATTGGCCATGTGGACTAGGACTTAAGAAAATTGGAGTTCATCTGCATACTTACATCTCAGAGCAGCAACATATTTTTCTCCCTAAGAATATCTGACTATTATAATAGTCCATTCTAATAGACTATTGGATGATTATAATAGGTATCAGGATAGGATCTTGGATGTGCCTCTGGGGGAAAAATGCTGTATTGTATTGTTATCCACATGGCATAATCAGTGTTTATTCGTTTCCTCAAGACCTTTCTGCTGTGCTTCCAGTCTTATGTGAAAGGTTGGTGAAAAGAATCACAGTCTAGCATTATTATCAAAAATCAGGCTGCCACAAAAAAGAGGGGGTCAAATTATTCTCCAAAGCACCAGAGGACAGGACAAGAAACAATGGTTGAAAACTGATCAAACAGAGAAGCAGTCTGGAATTAAAGAGAAACTTCCTAACAGTGAGAACAATCAACCAGTGGAACAGCTTGCCTCCAGAAATCGTGGGCGCTCCATCACTGGAGGTTTTTAAGAAGAGACTGGACAATCACTTGTCTGAGATGGTATAGGTTCTCCTGCTTGAGCAGGGGGCTGGACTAGAAGACCTCCAAGGTCCCTTCCAGCTCTATTCTATTCTAATTCTATTCAATAGCTGTTATGGAAAATTTCCCTAAGGGCATTCTGAAATGTGTTAAATTTAGATGGGCTATGTTTATAGATATGATGGTTTGGAGGAATATATATATATATATATATATATATATATATATATATATATATATATATATATATATATATATATATATATATATATATATATATATTATTGATAATAGCTAAGATCTTAGCAAATATTCCAATAGATTAACAAGTTTGTTTGTTTTTCTCCTATAGAATCCTCTGAGACTGAAATTATCATCTGATTTCCCCATTTGTCTTATATTTTCTAGAAAGAAAATAATTTGATAGATACAGGAAGAGGAAATATTTACTATTAGCTACTACAAAACCTACTGTTTATAGATTTTTTTAAAAAAAATCATTAATATTCAAATTTCTTGCCTTTTTTGATGTATACATTTTTATGGCACATCCTATTTATGAAGCTGCATGGCATAGTGATGTTTGGCCATAGAATTTGTTGGTTAGTTTCTGCCTTGCATTGATTTCAATGGAATGCAGTCAAGGAGATGTAAGACTCAGAACAAGTAAATCTTCAAGAAGGGTGGAAAGATAGAAGAGAATCGAGGACATCAGAGTGTCATTCCTGGAGTCTCAGGATAAATGTTACTGTGGGTAACAGGAATGTGGGACAGGTAAAGATGAGCTTGACATGCAGGAATAGAAAAATGGGAGGCTGTATAGGCCAGAAGTAAAAGAAGATTCTCCCCTCTTGATTACTGGAACTTCCTGTCCAGGACACAAATATTTTCTCCATGAGTTTACTGGATTTCAAACCAGAGATCTGTGGTATTATACTTTTAAGTGCTTTAGTACAGTTGGGGTAATCAGAACAGGGCTACAAAAACTGACCAATAGAAGACAGCAAAAGGGATTGATTAAATGATTCTCTCTCTCTCCTAACACTAGTCTTAATTATTTTAACTGAAATCTGGTAGACCTAATTAGGGCAAGAGATGTAGCATTAATGGCTTCTCCAATTTAATCTTTCTCCAGAATTATAGTCCATTCAATCTCCCTTGCCAGCATTGAAGCCCAATTGAATAAGGACAACTTCATCTCTGAATAGAGTTCAAAATATTACTCACAGCCATGAAAATCTCCCCTATGTATGAGTTTCTAGACTTTCTTGATATCATATGTGATGCCATCTTTTATTTTCCACAGCACTCCAGAACAACCCATGTCAGAGATAGCATATCTGGACTCAGAATCCCAGATGATTGCTAGATTGCAGCAGATAGATAGAGAAAAATAACTATTCCCAGCTTCCGGTTTGCTCAGGCGGCCACCATGGACGTTTGGAAGGTAAGCTCTGTCTTCCATGTCCAGTTTTGCTTCGCTGGAGGACCCTGGAAAGGGTCGAAAGTCATCCTATAGGGGCGACCAGCAAAGAGGGGATCCCTGTGATCGCAGAAGGGTGGTAGCTCTTCCGTTTGATCTGGGGCAGCCCTCCAAATCAGTGGACAAAACACCAGCCATAGAAATATGGCTCATCACTAGGCTGCAGACAGCTGAAGTCACACTTACCATCAGCGTGGTAAAGCAGCACGGAAGAGACTGGGTGAGATCTACCTCTCTTAAATCCTAACTATCTTTGTTACCTGCATAAGCTGCTTAAGTATTTTCCCCCCTGTGGAGAGGGAAGGGAGATTTTACTCCTCCCTCTAAAAACAGCGGCGACTGACTATCCAGGGGAGTTTAAAAACATTGCAAGAATAACTTGATCCTAACTGGAATTTTACTTTTTAAAGTTTGTGGACTAAAAGACTTTCTACTCTTACTGAACTGAAAAGATTATAAAAACTTTGGACCTACAGGAAAAATTTAAATATAGGGGTGACATCTTGTGGCTAAACCTGATACTACAATTTGTTATTGTTTAAAAGAGACTTGGCTGACAGCCTAGACAATTGATAAGACCTATAACCTTGAAACACTTATCAGCTTTGAAGCCCAACTGTGTTCCATACTCACTGAAAAAAATTTTTTTTTTACACTTTCTGATTGCAAAGTTTTTAATTTAATACATTAGTAAGAGAATATGGAGAAAGATCAGGAACAAATTCTCTCTATGCTGAAAGCAATTTACCAAACTATTCTTATAGCTATTGATGAAATAAGAGGTTGCAGAGAAGAATGGGATGTCAGCCCAGATACACGAATTCAAAATTTGATTACAACTGAAAAATCAACTACACAGAATATAACGGAAAAAGTGGACCAATTAAATACTATTCAACTGATCAACAAATACAGTCAATGGAAAACCCAGAAAAGGGACTGACAAATCAGAAGAAGCCTGAGGATCAAGAACAACAGACTGAAGAGAAGATAAACAGTTTAAGACAACTACATCAAGATGGAAAAATAGAGAGACAATTTGTTAGTTCTCTCAAAAAAAATGGCGATCGGATGGTTTTTTTCTATGTCAAACAACATACATAATAACACAGGGAGATTTATTTGATGACTCAAAAGCACGGACATGGAAGACGATTTGGCAAAGAAAGAAAGCTAGAATAAGATTGAAGAAAATTGGGGTTTTGACTTACTAGTGAGAATTAAAACAGAATATTCTCAAATAGATAAGATATGTACTTTGAATATTAGAAATTGTTATGAGTTGAGTTAAAGGATACTTTGGTCACTTAAGACTTGGAAATATAAACATTAATAGTTAAATTTGAATATTGAATATTGAATACAGGCAATTAATATATATATAAACTAAAAACTTATTGATGAATGTAACAAATATGTTTTTTTATTTAGTGGTAATAATAAAAATTATTAGCTTAAATATGAGATAGTAGATATTGAGAGAAAAAAGAGGAAGTATTAAATGTTTGGTTTACCGAGGGGCTGAGAGAGATGAAACGTCGGAAAAGACGCCTAGAGAGCAGTTGGAGGGCCAGCCGAACCGAATCCGATCGAGCACAGGTAAGGATACATCTTAGATCCTACCTTGTGGCGATGAGGGAGGCTAGGACTAACTACTACGCCTCACTCATTGCGTCATCAGATAATCGCCCTGCCGCNAGTTACCACCTTTAAAGCGCTCCATGGCATCGGACCTGGATACCTCCGAGACCGCCTTCTGCCACAGATTCCCTCCCACAGACCGGTACGCTCCCACAGAGCGGGCCTCCTCAGGGTGCCGTCGGCCAAGCAATGTCGGCTGGCGACCCCCAGGGGGAGGGCCTTCTCTGTGGGTGCCCCCACCCTCTGGAACGAACTATCCCCCGGGATCCGGACGATCCCGGATCTCCTAACTTTCCGCCGCGCCCTCAAGACATGGCTTTTTCAGCAAGCGGGTCTGACCTAGGGTGAATTTTAAATAGGGACAATTTTTAATGATTTTAATAAGACACAGCTATAAATATTTGGTTTTTAATTGGCTTTTATAGGGGATAATGTTTTATATTGTTTTAACATGCTGTGAGCCGCCCTGAGTCCCATGGGGAGAAGGGCGGCATATAAGTTAATGAAAATAAATAAATAAATAAATAAATAAGAGAAATTCTGGTTATTAAATTTAGATATTTGGAAATTATTAGAAAATAAGAATATTATATCATATTATTAATCAGTTGATGTAAGATCTTGGGATGAATTGTGATAAAGGGAATTGGGGTTATTCAAAACTTGGAAACTATAAATATTAAATGTTAAATTTAAATATTAATGGGAAGTTTAAAAATTGGGAAAAACTTATCAGGACATTGACTGTCTAAGATTGAATGTTAAAATGACTAAGATATGTATAAACCAAAAATTATTGATAAATGTAAAAAAGTTATTTGTATTAAATTGATATAAGAATTGTATTAATTTAAATGTGAGACAGTAAATACCAAGGGAAAAAGAGAGGAAATATTTAATGTACTAGTTAGTGATCTGTACTAAAGAAATTTGTATGTTATTGAATTAAGAACTAACCCAGCAGCCATGTTGCTTTTCAAATATTTAAATGTAAAACTGGAAAATTAATAAAAATTACAAAAAAGAAAAATAATTATTCCCTATTGTTTAGTGCCAAGGTCCCCTACCTTTTGGGCACCGGGGATCGGTTCCATGGAGAAAGGCTTTTCCTCAGACCAGAGAGTGCGTGGTTTTGTGTGCTGCCTGCATCCCATGGATGGGGCTTTG
>NW_015389290.1:67740-72301 GCF_001527695.2 Protobothrops mucrosquamatus
TGATTGTTCATTGTAGATTGCTTGAATTGCATTTATAAAATTTTCACCGAAGTCCATCTTCGGTGAAATTGATGAAACATAAATTGCCAGTTAAGATTATCAAAAGCTTTTTGTGCATCCAAAAATATCAATGCCATTTGTTTCCCCAGATGTTTTTCATAGTATTCTAACACATTTAAACTAATTCTTAAGTTATTCTTTATCTGTCTTTTAGGCAAAAAGCCATTTTGATCTGAATGAATAAATTTATTCAAAAATTTCTTCATTCTTTCCGCTATTATTGCTGTAAATATTTTGTAGTCCACATTTAATAGTGATATTGGCCTATAGTTTTTAATTTGTGTGAGATCAGTATCATCTTTGGGAATCAAAGAAATGTTAGCTTCTGTCCAGGATTTTGATATTTTCATCCCCCAAAAAGTTTCATTACAAAGATTTTTCAGTATCGGACTTATTATATCTTGTAAAGCTACATAAAATTCTGCTGGTAAACCATAAGGTCCCGGAGTTTTATCTTTTTTTTTGTCTTTTTATAGCCTCAGTAATTTCCATCATTGTTATTTTCTTGTTCAACATATATTGCATGTTCTCTGGTATCTTTGGAAGGTTTGCTTTTCTTAGGTATTCCTGTATTGCCTCCTTGGAAACCACCTCCGCCTTATAAAGTGTCTCATAGCAAGTTTTAGCAAGTTTTTTCAATGCGTCATTATGACAATGTATTTCGCCTTTTGAGTCTTGCAAATTACTTATCTTTTTTTTTTCTCTTTCTTTTTTCAGTCTATATGCAAGCCATCTTCCTGGTTTATTGGCATTTTCAAAGAAATTCTGTTTTGAATATTTTATCTGTTGTGCCCTTGTTTCCATCTCCAATAAATTTAGTTTGTGTTTTATTAATTCCATTTGTGTCTTAAGCTTCTTCTTTTGTGGATCATTTTGTAACTCAAGTTCTAAATTCCTAAATTGTTCTTTCAAGTTAAGTTGTGTCTGTCTCTTTTCTTTATTCTTTTTAGCAAGGTACTCTAACTTTTAAATTACATATGCTTAATCAGTGAAAGATACCAGTTTTTGAAGTAAAAACATCCTTGATATGATTCAGATGGAAACAATATATGACATAAATAAATGAATGTGTGGGAAAATAACTAGAAATAAAATCTGAATATGATGAGTTTCTCTATGTTGATTGTTTAATTACATGTTTTTTATCTGATAGTTTTGTTACCCAAACCCAGAAAATTATTATCTGGCATTGTGAAGCATACTTAAAAGAAACTAGATTCTTAAGAATATAAATACCTTCCATATTATGACATATAATATAACATGTCACTATTCTCAGGAGCTTGTAAAGATGTTATTGAAATATTGTATATTGGTCTTGCTCATGATCTGGCAGAGGAAACTCAAGACAACAAAGTTGAACATTACAGGATGTTTTCTTTTCCAACATTAGAAGAACATGGAGCTTCTCTCTGAACTGTGATAGCTACCAGCCCAGCATATATACATCTACTGTCTTAATAATATTACATGTAATATTTCAAAATTTGGGACATTTCTGCAAGCAAATAAAGCCACACAAATAACAGTAGTGATTAAAGTCAGATTTTAGGTTTAGTCACTGGAAATCAGTCAGATCCTTATTTCCTGATATATTGTGATTATTTAAATCAGATTAAAAGAAAATCTTTATCTTACGTCATATATACACTGGCACTGTTCATGTCATCAAGGATGCAACAATCTTTTTTAAAAAAAATAGATGAAAAAATGGTTAAACAATTTAGTATCTTAAAAGATGAACTAATATTTTGTTTAATATTTTGTTTTCCTCAGCTCCACAAGGAAAGGGAACTCCTGCCAATACTGGAGGGACGTCCCATTCATCTGACGACAACTCCAAGGGTGAACCCCTGGTAAGTGGACCCATTGCGCCCCTCACCAGGACAGTAAAACTGTTAGCCCCTGACATGCCCGAAGCCATAGAAGTCAGGACATTAATTGACTCTGGGTATACCTGCTACCTCATAAGCCCGTTAGTGGAGAACTTAGGAATACCGGTGAGGACGCTGAAGAAACCGATCTGATTTAATCAATTAGATGGGTCCATAGCAGGGGGGATGCCCACCACCCTAGCAATGCTACCAATTTAACTCACCCTAGGGGACAACATAGAGAGTATAACATTTATGGTAACCCTTGGCATGGAATGGCTGACCAAATGGAACCCATGGGTGGACTAGAGGACGGCGGAGCTTAGATTCCCGAAAATGAACCAACTGAGGCACCAGCCCAGCCCCAACCAGCAGAAACCCCGGCCGAAAAAGCTGCGATAGGGGGAGAAAAGGAACTGCCCAAAATATCAGAGGAGTATAGAGATATGGCTGAAGTATTCAGCGAGCAAAGGTCCGATGAATTGCCGCCTCATCGGCCCATGGACTGTGTAATAGAAATCAGACCAGATGTGAAACTTCCCAAGCCAAGATTGTACTCCATGAACCTGCAAGAATTGGAGGAAATGCAGAAATTCATAGATAAAAATTTAGAAAGGAGGTTTATTCAGCTGGCAAAACCGAAAACTGCCACCCCTGTACTGTTTTGAGAGAAAAAGGATGGGACTCTTTGCCTCTGTGTTGATTATAGGGCATTAAACACAATAAGCAAAAGGAATTTATACCCTCTCCCCCTCATGAAAGACATGTTATCCCACCTTGCGAAGGGGAAGATTTTTAGCAAACTAGACTTAAGGGAAGCTTACTACCAAATCAGAATAAAGGAGGGGGATGAATAGAAAACAGCATTCAATTGCCCCTTGGGGTGTTACCAATTTTGGGTTCTACCGTTTGGGCTGCAAGGAGCTCCCGTCGTATTCATGCAGTTGATAAATGACGTACTAAGGGAGCACCTGTACAAAGGGGTACTCGTTTACCTGGATGACATCCTGAGACTATGGACGAACATGTAAAACTGGTCAGAGCAGCTCACCTTTATGCAAAACTTTCTAAGTGCGAATTCCATAAGGATAAAATTGACTATCTGGGATACCACATATTTCCACATGGCATAGAAATGGACCCTGAGAAAGTCCAAGCCATGCTAGAATGGGCTCTGCCCTGCACTAGAAAACAATTACAGATTTTTCTGGGGTTCGCCAACTTTTACCGACAGTTCATTCCCTCCTTTGCCCAAATAGCGTTGCCAATTATGAACTTACTGAAAACCAAGGGGGAGGGAAAACCCAAGCTGAGCCAACCATTAAAATGGACAGTGGAATTCCAAGCCGCATTCGAGAGACTAAAAAAGCTATTTTCTGTAGAACCAGTACTAAGGCATCCCGACACCAATAGACCTTTTGTAATTCAGGCAGATGCCAGGGATGTAGCTGTAGGAGCTGTGCTTTTGCAGGAAAACGATGAGGGGACACTACAGCCTGAAACAGAACAGAGGTGTGCAGTCTAGGAAAAGGAGGCGTATGCAGTACAATGGGCTCTTCTCACTTGGCGGCACTTCCTGGAGGGGAACAAAATTCCCTTCCAAGTGCGGATCGAGCACAAGAAACTGGAAGCACTAAAAACACCCAGAAAACTAACCCCTAAGCACGCACGGTGGTCACAACACTTCCACCATTTCAATTTCATGTTGAAACATCTGCCAGAGGGGGGACTTCCTGGCAGTCGTGTTATCCAGATTGCCACAATACAACAGCACTCGGCCCAATGTAACAAAGCCACTCATACCGGAAAAACAACTGGCAGCACAGGTAACTATCCGAGCACAAGCCAAGCTTCAAAAGCCTTTAGCAAGCCAAGCAGGAATTGAATTTAGAAAAGCACTAGAAACTGATGAGTGGTTCCTAAGCCACAAAAATGTATGCACAATCACTGATGGACTACCATGGGTTGGAGGAAAATTATACATACCAAAAAGCCAGAGACTAGCATTCATGCAACTATGCCACGACTCAAAATCTGCAGGTCATTTTGGGTTTGTGAAAACATTACACCTAGTTAAAAGGCAATTCTGGTGGCTGTTCATTAAAAAAGGACATTGAAAGCTACGTAGCTAGCTGCCCAATTTGTTCCTCAGCAAAAAGATTACAAGGGAAGTCACCTGAGTTGCTGCAGCCAGTAGCAACCCCCTCAGTGCCTTGGAAGGAAATCTCCATGGACTTTATAGTGGAACTACCAGAGAGCAGTGGAAACACAGTCATCTGGGTTGTAACGGACTTATTTTCCAAACAAGTGCATTTTATTCCCTGCCCAAAGATTCCTACTGCAAAAACCCTTGCAAAACTGTTTGTTCAGCACATATATCGATTACATGGAACTCCCCAGCACATTATATCCAATAGAGGAGTGCAATTCACATCGGAGTTCTGGAAAGAGTTTCTAAGTCTTTTAGGAACCATCCAAGGACAGGTCATCTAGTCATCATCCGCAAATGAATGGTGGGACTGAACGGTCGAACTCAGTACTGGAACAATATTTAAGATGCTTTATTAATTACCAGCAGAACAACTGGACTGACCTGCTCCCATTCGCTGAGGTTGCCTACAACAATG
>NW_015389290.1:73056-79110 GCF_001527695.2 Protobothrops mucrosquamatus
ATTAAGACCAGCTGTTGCTCCTCCTCCTATTATGGTAGGAGAACAACATTTTGAAATTAAAGATATCCTAGATTCTAGGAAATACCACGGCTCCACTCAATATTTAGGAGCAACACCTCCCATCCTCCCAGAATGAGTGGCTCCACAAACATCACATTAAAGCCCCTAAACTGCTTAAGAAATTTCACACTGAATACCCGAACAAACCAGACTAACCTATATCTGTACTTGTCTCTGTTTTTCCACAGGTGGGTCTCTCTTTTTTTAAGGGGGGCAGGATGTCAGAATCCATATTTCTAAGGCGCCCTTCCTAACTCTAATTCTAAACTCTATTCATTCTATTTCTCTGGGTTCTGTCATACTCCTGGAAGGGAAGGGGGAAGATGCTGCAGGTTGCTTCTTTGTTTTCTCTATTGCTACAATGTAACTCTTTCACTGTCTCTGCATATACACTCTTTGAACTGTCCTCCCTTGATTTCAACTAGAAAGGGGGGAAGGAAAGAATGTGCCTCCGGACATCTGGCTTATCTCCTATTTGGAAGGGAAGGTACGAAGACCCAACAAACTCCGCTATAACTTTGAGATGGACTGGCGCTATCAGCATTTTCCCACAATGGACTTAACACCTGGGGATTGGCTCATTCGAACTGACCTGATGAACTATTGGGGTGGGGTTTGCTTGGGACTCATTTAACCTATTGATCTGAGCGGCAAAACCTCAGATCCTGTCTGTTATGCCTGCCATCAGCTTCTCCTAATAAAAGTTCCTTTTGGAAGAAACTGCTTCCATGAGTTCTGCTTTCTTAGGATGAGATTTTGAAGTGGGCCCTGACATCTATCCAAGTTATGTTAAACACAGGAACTTCTGCAAAAGGACAAGGATTTAAAAAAGATCAAAATAGCAACCACTACTGCATGTTCAAAACTTTCCATCTTTTAATCTGCATGTACAACATAGACAAATGGGCAGGGCTTCAATTGTATGGTTGCAATTTGCATCTTGACTTTTTTGACAACCCCAGTTGGTCCTGTTTAAATAAAAAAGAATGTAGGGACTAGATTTCTAAGTACTTAGGACCACTCTGGTGAAAGTGATAGTGGTATCAAAATGACTAAAATGAACCTTGGGTATACTAAAACTAGGTGTAGTAAAATACCATTTTTAATATATTACATTAATATCAATGCAATATTGTGATATTACAATACATATTTAACATTTTTGCATCTCTCTGTCTTGCATTACACATTTGAGAGGCTTCCAGCTATTGAGTCACTTGCTCTCTATTTCCACTTACATGTTTTCTCTTTCCACCTACCTGATTTTATTCTTAATTTAGTACAGTAAGTTAAGTGTCTATAAGTTTCACTGAACAATTTCAAGAATGAAGCTGTAGTGTTTGAACTGGGTTCTCAAGTGTCTCCTAGGGAAAAAAATCCTTTAGACAACAAATGCGAGCAGGAACTCCTTAAATACAGGAAGAAAAGAAAGAAAAAGATAAAACCATTTATTTGTACTATACCATAACAATTTATTTTCCATTTTTTATTTCACAGTTGTATTTTGGCTTCACAGAACTTGCATATAGTGAAGTGAAGTCTGACCCTTATTATTGCATTACTGCATCCATACATTTTTCTCAAAATAGACAAGGATCCTATTTTAAAGGGTCAGTTTAATTGAGGCTGGTATGTAAAAGTAACAACAGGCATTTCCCATTCCTACTTCCTACATTATTCATCCCAAAAAGACACTGTGGGCATTGAAGCCTTTTAGTCTCATTGCCTATATTATTATCTCTTACATGCTAGATCTATTGGTTGCTCGCTATAGTAAATGCGACATCTTGAGTTACAATGTCAGTTTCTATTGTTATTAACAATGGATTCATTCTCTCTTTCTCTCTCTCTCTTCATTTAGTTGGAATATGTATTTTAGAGAAATCAAATTATAAAATGTATAAATCACATCTTCATTTTATCTGAAGTGTCAACATCAAAACCAGATTTGCTTGAAAATGTTTGTAATTCTTCTTCTTCTTCCTCCTCCTCCTCCTCCTCCTCCTCCTCTTCCTGCACCACCACCAGCACCACCACCAGCACCACCACCACCACAAAAGTTGAACACTGTGGAAAGATATGTTGGGTTCATGATCAGGGAGAAGCAGTGACAATGGACAATTTGCTTTCTATCAGGGTAAGTCTTTAACATGGGATAAATATATACCTTCTGAGATTTCCTATAGAGAAAGCAACAAAGGAGCATCTGGCATAGGGACTCCACAGAGCCATCTCCATATGGGCATAAACTCTGCTGAAAAGGAATGTTTTTATATCACCCCTGCAGAACCAGCCAAGATGAGACCTGATGAAATGTCAGAATTCTTGAATTCTTTGCATGGTTGCAGTGGGCTAGCTGTTTAGTTAAGTTAAAAAGTGACCCTGAAACCCAATTAATAGGAATAACATAAATTGAGCATGTAATTCTTAGCTACCATGGACCTCTTACTTCTGTAATCTTTGGAGTCTGAACTTGATTGTTTGTTTGCAGTTTCATTACACAACATCAGTGCATCTGCAGCCATTCCCAGAACAACAGCAAAATTAAGTAAGAAGCACAAGAAGCAACAAAATAGGACTGTTTCACTAAGACAACTCTTTGTGGTACCTGAAACAATATAACATGGAAGAAGAGAAATTCTCATTCCAGCCTAAATAGAACTGAACACTGGAACTGGGCAATTCCATGAGAGCAACATGAAAATACAGTATATAAGCTTTCAAGAATCTATTATCAAAAATCCCCTTCAGAGGACGTATGAGTTGCCATATAAACATTTTTGAGACTTACAACCTATTGGGATTGGCAGCCAATTAATGCCCTGCTGCTCGAAGCACGTATCGTGAAATCTGTTCATCCAAAGCATATTATGGTCAAATTTGCAAGTAACGTTGTTTCGCTTATTCAATTTGATCATCTGATTTTTTTTTTAAAAAAAGAACGAAACCAGAGAGAGAGAGAGAGAGAGGGAGAGAGAGAGAGAGAGAGAGAGAGAGAGAGAGAGAGAGAGTGAGTTGTTTCCATTTTGTCTGATTACTAAACAAAAGAGCGAGTAATGTGACACAAAATGAACATAAATTCAGTTCCCAATCAATGCATCATTAAATTCTAAACCCTATTAATGAAATCCTAAAATTATATCTATTTCTCATATGAATGCAGTTTTAGCAGCTTGAATGAATTGTATTTCCCATGTCCTAAATTCCATTTATTTTGTGGACACAGCTGCTGCAATGCATACTTTCTCTTCTCTTCCAGTGGAGTCGTTCATACTCCCTCCAAAAAGGAAGGAACTCTGTAAATGGTAAACAATAGTGCCCTGTTAAAATAATTATACTGGTGTCTTTCCCAGCATTAGTGAAATGTGCTTTGGGAATGACAATGAAGCTCGGGCCAGTCTGTGGAATAGGAAAGTGGGCCTGGTGTGAATTTCCCTCTTAAAGACCTTTGCCATGTTGCAGAGCTGCGTTTGCACTTTGGTTTATTACAACATGAGAGTGATGAAGCACATAGGCAAAGTATAGGTAGTCCTCGACTTACAACCATTCATTTAGTGACCATTCAAAGTTACAATGGCACTGAAAATATTGATTTATGATCATTTTTCATACTTATAACCATTGCAGCATCCCCAGGGTCACGTGATTAAAATTCAGGTGCTTGGGAATTGGTTCATATATATATAAATCAATATTTTCAGTGCCATTGTAACCTTCTGACAAGCACAGTCAATGGGGAAGCCAAATTCATTTAACAACCGTGTTATTAACTTAACAATTACAATGATTCACTTAACAACTGTGACAGGAAAAATCATAAATTGGGGCAAAACTCACTTAACAACTATCTTGCTTAGTTACAGAAATTTTGAGTTCAGTTGTGGTCATAAGTTGAGGACTACCTATAGAGGAACTAAATTCCATACATTGAATAAAATAATAATAAAATTAATAAAATAAATCAGGAACCTATATCCACATATAACTTGATTAAGAAAATTAATCTGGACTACATCAAAAGCTTTTCAGCATTAAAGATAGTAGTACAGCAGAATCTCTTATTTCTTCAATTATGTCCAAAGTATCAATTAAATGTAAATTTTCTGATTTTTTAAAAATAAATCAGACTGAAAAAAACATTTGATAAAATCTTCCTCAATCACCTGGTCAATAGAGCAGTTAATATCTTTACTTCAATGTTAACATCTTTATATCAACATTAATTAATGAAATCTCTAATTTATAATTCTAAATCAGTCTTTACTAGGTTTTAAAAACATTGTTATATAAGCCTCATAAAATGATAGGGGTAATTTACCTCACTTAAGAGGTTCATTCATTACATTAAGTGCTTAGATAAGCAACAAAATAATAAGAATAAGATAAGAATAATGTTATTTCACTATGCAATTTCTCAATGGGATTACATAATTAATAAGAAGAGAGCTTTCTAAAATGATATAAAATCAGTTCCTGCAGATCAGAAGTTATCAGATTATGAACCAATGTAAAACATATGAGCTATTTTAATGCAATATTTGCCTCTTTCATGGAAATCCTCCTTTTGCACCTAAAATACTTGGCTATGAAAATTCACTGCAGTCCTAATTAAGGATAGTTAATTTAGCTGGTGTACAAAATCCAGGCTCTTAGATTGTTATGGTTAGAACTCAGCAGGGATTGGCTTTTTGCAGGTGAATACAAGCCTAATTAATTAAGGTAATGCATAAAGTAAGTTTTGCCTTTTTTTAAAGGTCACCTTACAAGCTGTATCAGTTGTAGACAACATTTCTTATTTTGAACCTTTCCTTACTTGCACTTCAGCTTGGTATAAACATTTTCTTCCTAGTATGCCTCCATGACGCTGTCTTCATTTCTTCCTAGTTTATGAGTGAGACAGGTTTTAGTTCTCTTTTGTTGTACAGGTATTAAAATGGCTTTTCACTCTAAAGTTAGCAGCATCCAGCAACTGCTTTTAAAATCTCATGAATTTTGCTGCTCATCCTGTTGGCCCATAATGGGCAGGATCTGCCGTGTGCTAATTGCTTGTATCAGACCAATGTTGACACACAGTCATCGCCAGCATTTACTCTGCTGCTAGTCTGTTGTCTCCACATCTAAGGCTCAGCTCAGCACTGCATAAAAATATGCATATAAAGCATATTCCAGAACTATTGGGGGAAGAGTCTTTTCTGCTTCTGAAAAACAAAGCAGGCTTCTTTCTCCTTTCAATCTCTTGTGTATAATTCTGCATCCCAAGCATGGTTAAGGCTCCTTTTCTTACTATCAATGTTTATAGTAGACAGCTACTGAATTTTATTGCTGGCCAACTGTATTTATTCAGCAGTGCTACCATATTCTAGCATGCACATCTCAAAAGGATGATTTTTGTACCCCTGGCATTTTCCAACCTCTTTTACTAGTTGCCAGCCATGTATGCCCCAATATACTCATACTTGAATATCTTGGTCTCCACCATCTCTTCTGGTTCCTGGGTTGATATCATCTGCTTCTGCTTCTTTGGATCAGTATTTCACATAACCAGCAGTCCAGGAAAATGAGCTAATAGATTCTAACAGGCAGCAACTAATGAAATATTAGAGGGGACCATATGAAAATGAACACATACAATTGAAGTGAATGAAATCTGGAGTGAAGCTATGGTTCAGCATAGGAGCTTTGTATGCACAGCTATAAAAGAACTGTTCGAGATGTCTATGGAGATTCTCAGTCATCCAGATCATGGTTGTCCCAAAGGTGCTTTTTCAAAAAGCAACTAGACATTGTTTTTCCTTGAAGAAGTTTTGCTTCTTGTTATGTATTGAATTTATATATATAAAGTTGTGTTAATCCGTGCTAAAGTGAAACTAACTTCACTCGAACTGCTTGTGAAGCTAAAATGAAACTAACCTTTAGATGACCCTGACTGTTAACTCCAACTGTTTTGGAGGGAAACTTTGAACATTCATATTTGGGTGGCCTTTTTCAAGTATT
>NW_015389290.1:80351-89113 GCF_001527695.2 Protobothrops mucrosquamatus
GAGTAGACAACTATCTCCAGGCTAACCAGATCATAGGTGGCAACGTTACTATGTGTCTGCGGACAAGCCACGTTTGATATCGCTGAAAACCTGATAGCACCGGCAAGTATAGAAATTGTGGCCTACACAGACCTCAAGAAAAAATTAAGGGAACATTTTGAGCTGAAACTCTCAGTAATCGCCTGGCACTATGCATTTGAGCAACACGAGCAGAGATCCGGGGAATCTGCAGCAGAGTTTGTGGAAGCCCTTTGCCAAGCTTCACGCCAATGCGAGTTCCCTGACTTGGAAGACCGTCTCAGAGACAGGCTTGTTTGTGGCCTGCATAATAGAGAATTACAGCATTGCCTTTTACCATAGAAACTGACTTTCCAAGATTCATTGAAGGAAATCATGGCGGATGAGGCTGCCAGAGGGACAATGAAGACTCTCCAGGCACCTAAAACACACACCAGCCCCACAGCGATCCACCAAGAGACCGCAGAAGGATTGGGGGAGGCCAGTGAGAGTGAAGAAATCGATCATTTGTGGAAAGAGCCACCCAGATGGCCACGCTCCACAGAGCAAGCAACTTTCCCACAGAGCTGCGCAAGCTGCGGGGGACAGCATAAAAGAGCAGAGTGCAGATTCTGCACAACAGTATGCTGTGCCTGTGGAAAGCAAGGACACATTGCCAGAGTTTGCAGAGATCGTCAGCGGGAAAAGAAACCTGCGATACAGCTGCACAAGGGGAAATGGCCCCCAGGATAGAACAGAGTTGAATACTGCTCAGGAAGGTGTAGCATCCAATGCACAGGGGCCCAATGTTCCATCAAAGAAAAGATAAGACTCCAACTAAGACTGCAAGGAGTCCCATGCTCCATGGAGCTAGATACTGGACTGGCCCTATCCATTATCTCCTCCAGGACTTTCGACCACATTTGCAAATGTAGCCGATGGCGGATCCTGCTCAAATCATCGAGCTTAGTGCTAAAGGACTTCCAGAATTGCTGTGTTCCCGTTAAGGAGGAAGCTACCACTAGAGTACAATTAAGAGAGTTCGAGGGTCCCATTAGTGTAGTAGTCATAGAGGGATCACACACCAGCCTCATAGGACTGGACTGGTTCAAAGCCCTGAGCATCAGGGTGATGGGCATCCATCAAACACAAATAGCTGATCTAGCAGCAGTATGCCAACAATATGCTGACGTATTCAGCACAGAGCTGGGACAATACAAAGGGGCACCCATTTCACTCAACCTCAATCCAGCAGTAACTCCAATCCAATTAAAACCACAGAGGGTTCCCTTTGCATTGAAGCCTAAAATTGATGTGGAACTAGACAAGCTGGTACAGCAGGGAGTGCTCCAACCTGTGGACTGTAGCCAGTGGGAGACTCCAATAGTGACCCCAGTTAAGCCTAACGGGGACATTCGCATCTGCGCAGACTACAAGTGCACCATAAACAAGGCACTACAGCAGCATGCTTACCCTGTACCAGTAGTGAGCCACATCCTCGCCTCGCTCCAGGAGGCTGAATCTTCACTAAATTAGACCTCGCCCAGGCCTACCAGCAGCTACCGGTAGATGAAGCTACTGCAGAAGCACAAACAATCGTCACACACAGAGGTGCATTCTGAGTGTGCCGCTTGCAGTTTGGGGTAAGCGTAGCACCAGTGTTGTTCTAAAGTATTATGGAATGAACACTGAAGAACATTCCCGGCGTCTGCCCGTATTTTGATGATGTCCTGATCACAGGGGAATCAGCAGTAGTCCTGGCGGAATGTCTCCGTGCAGTACTCCAACGTTTCCACGAGGCAGGCCTAAAACTCAAGAAGGAAAAGTGCCACATTGGCATGGAATCCACAGAATTCCTGGGTTTCCACATCGATGCTCTCGGAATCTACCCGTCTGAAGCAAAGCTAAAGGCAATTCAGCAAGCCCCCACACCAAAATCCAAGAGGGAGCTACAAGCATTCCTGGGCTTGCTCAATTTTTACCACTCATTCTTACTGCATAAGGCTGTCCTGGCAGAACCACTACACCACCTACTGGACAAAAAATGCCCTGGGTCTGGTCGAGCACCCAAGAAAAAATGTTCAAGGTGGTAAAATTATTGCTATCCTCGGACTCCGTCCTAGCTCATTTCAATGAAAACCTACCAGTAAGACTAGTCTGTGACACTTCGCCATATGGCATTGGGGTAGTACTAAGCCACAGGATGCCAAATGGCTGAGAGGCACCCATCGCATACTATTCTAGAATGTTATCATCGGCTGAAAGGAACTATGCCCAGATAGACAACGAAGCCCTCACCATAGTTGCTGGCATTAAGGAGTTCCACGACTTCTTATATGGACGAACCTTCACCATCTTTACAGACCACAAACATCTGCTTGGTCTCTTCACAGCAGACAGACAGACACCACAGATCCTGTTGCCGTGAATGCTATGATGGTCCATTTTCATGGCTGCATACTTATAATGGCTAGTCCACAAGCCAGGTAAGGAAATGGGCCACGCTGATGCTCTCAGTCGACTGCCTCTACTGCAGACTGATCCAGACCCAGACCCAGCTTGTCATATCCTGGCAATCCAGGACCTGCCTGAAGCACCCCTACATGCAGGGGACGTTGCAGCTGAAACCACCACGGACAGAACGCTTAGTCGTGTTCTCAACTGGGTGTTAAGGGGATGGCCAGAGACCTGGCCAGGCCCTGAGTTCTATCACTATGTTTCTCAGAAAAATGAACTGTCGGCCCACAAGGGATGTGTGCTGTGGGCCAGCAGGGTCATCATTCCACCCAGTCTTTGCTCCAGGGTGCTGGATTCCTTACACGAGAGGCACCCAGGAATTGTTCAAATGAAGGCTCTAGCCAGGAGCTACTTCTGATGGCCAGGCCTGGACAAGGACATTGAGAATCAAGTAAGGAGTTGCCAGGCCTGCCAAGAAACCCGACCGGAGATGCCACAAGCACCAGTACACTGCTGGGAGACCACGCATGCCCCATGGTCTCGCGTGCACATTGACTTTGCAGGCCCCTTCCAAGGGCAGGTGTTCTTAATTGTAGTAGACAGTTATTCCAAGTGGTTGGAAGTGGCACCGGTCTCATCGATGACAACAACCAGGGTCATCCAAGAGTTGGGCTGGCTGTTCACCACACATGGTCTGCCAGATGTAATCATGTCCAACAATAGGACACAATTCACGGCAGGAGAGTTTCAATCTTTCCTCAATGCCAACATGATTCGGCACGTAACATCCGCTCCATTCCACTCCGTGACCAATGGTCAGGCCGAACGAATGGTCAGGACCACAAAGGAGGGGCTCAAGCGGATGACAACTGGGGACTGGAATCATCGCCTGGCAAACTTCCTCCTGTGTCAACACACAACTCCCAGTACAGCAACAGGTTGCAGCCCAGCGAAGCTGAGATGGGGCTGCCAGCTTACTACGAAGCTCGATCGACTTCACCCAGACAGAGTAGCAGCAGAGACGGCTCAACCAAAGGCCCCCAGGAACTTACAGTTGGGTGAATTGGTCTGGCCAGGAACTATGGAAGTGGGGCACCTTGGGTGGCAGCTAGGGTGACTAAGATAACAGGCCCTTGTCATACAAAGTTATTCTGGAAAATGATCGCATGGTCAGACACCATATTGATCAGTTATGGTGTCGGCAGGCAAGGCCAGTCCCGGGTGAGGATCCCGAGGTTTTATCAGACACTCAAGAGAACTGTTTTCCCCCAAATTTGCCTATACCACCCGTGGACGCCTCCAGGGAAATGGAGGTATGAAGGGCTGTAGAGCCGCCACCACTCACGGGTGACCTAAATGGCCATTGAGAGTCTGTTCAATTGGAGATGGATAATACTCCACTTGAACAGGACTCTCCAATAACACTGTGGCGGTCCACCAGGATCCATTGGCCCCCAGCCTATCTCAAAGACTATGAATATTGAACATATGGAGGATGATAACTATCATAGGGGGAAGATATACTGTATGTATGTATATATATATATATATATATATATATATATATATATATATATATATATATATATATATATATATATAATGTCAAAATAATCACGATCACCAAGAGGAGATAAAATATTTAAAAGCAATTAAAAAGTTTAAAAAACAATTTAAAAGCAATAAAACATTGTTAAAATTATAGGCAACCAAGCTTTCGTCGGGCCCTCCCGACATCATCAGGGTTGCTGAGGCGGTTTTTGGGAGGGTTTATATGCCGTTTTCAAATGCCTGCATCCGGCTGCGTGATCGCGTGACCGGGCCGATATACCGATATGCGCTCCTGCACGGTGCATGTCCTCCTTTTACCCGCATGTAAACGTTTTGCCTTCTTTCCCTGTTTACTACTATGAGGCCCTTGGATGTCTTCGTCAGGGATCACCTGGGGTTCTTCCTTGCATCTCTCATCCACTTCAACCCCCTCATCCTTCCCTTCAAACTCATCCGTCCCTCGGGGTTTGGTCCAGCTACAACCTACCTCTCCCCCCCTTTTTTCCTTTTCTATATCAGGCGGATCACTCCTCTCTGTCCCATCATCCTGACCATCCCATCCCTCCATGCTCCTGTTGTCATCACCTTCTATGTGGAGTCGTTCTCTTGGGTCTCGGGGCCCCCTTCCCGTACGTGGCCCCGTTAAGGGCTGTCGTCCCTGCCGGTTGGATATCCTCCATGTACATCCATCCATCAGGTTTAAAAGGAGTGATGGATGGATGTACATGGAGGATACCCGACCGGCAGGGACGACAGCCCTTAATGGGGCCACGTACGGGAAGGGGGCCCCAAGACCCAAGAGAACGACTCCACATAGAAGGTGATGACAACAGGACTGGTAGTGAGGATTATGGACAAAAGGAGGGGGATAGGGAGCAGGGGACAGTGGAGTTGGCAATACAACGTAGAAAAGATGGTGGAAAGGGAGAGGAATTGGAGGACATAGGAAGTAGGTATAAACAAAAAGGGAGGGGGCAGGGTGCACCGGACCCAAGGCCACAGACAGAAGCAATTAGTAACATCATGCACGCAGGCAAGGGAGGCAGGAGAAAGTTAACTACCGGTTTGAAGACTGTAATTAAGGCACAGCCCAACTGCCTGGGACTGGTGACGAGGTCCAGGAGCCGGGCGCAGATGATGGATGGCTTATAAAAGAGACTCTCTCATGGACTGGCACGTAACCCTGACGATGTCGGAAGGAGTCCGACGAAAGCTTGGTGTAGTTTTGTTTTATGTTTTGTGTTATTAAACTTTTTGATAGTTTGATATACTCCTGGTGTTCACGGTTTGTTTTTNATATATATATATAGTTGTGTTAATCCCTGCTAAAGTGAAACTAACTTAACTCCAACCGCTTGTGAAGCTAAATGAAACTAACCTTTAGATGACTCTGACTGTTTTGGAGGGAAACTCTGAACATTCATATTTGGGCAGGCTTTTTCAAGTATTGTGATTGGTTAAGACCCTTCTGTGGCACAGACTATAAATTACAGGCAATTGCCTGCAGTTCTCTAGTTGTAGTTTGAGTCAATAAATGATGTTGTAATGCTGGTCTGTTCCTTGCCTACTGAAACCCACTATGCAATACTTCTCATCCAAGAAGCTTCTTCGGTTCATTCACATTCAGCCACGAACTGAAGAAGTTTCTTGGATGAGAAGTGAAATGTCTTCAAGGAAGAACAAAGTTCAATTGCCTTTGAAAAAGCACTTTTGGGACAATTGTTAGAGATGATGGGGTACAAGATTCTTAAGTACTAACTAGAAGATTTGTAGATACAACTTCCAGCATAGCAGTAACCCAGTTTTGTGCTCTTTTTTTCCTTAGCTGCATTGTATTCTACATGGGGATTGTGTTTTGCAGTAGTTATCTATTTTTGTCTATGTTTCACTGCCTTGAAGCTCCAATACTTTTCATTTTTTGAAAATTGAATATATTCATTTATCTTCATGCAACACTACCATAGCATCCAAAGGCTGAAAAATGTGCTCAGGTATATAACGAATATTGAAGAAACAAGCCCCATAATTCTTTTGGGAATAGCTGTCCCAGTGAGATTATCTGAGCTCTGATGTTTCAAACACAGACATGATCTCTAATTCATTGGTAGGGCAACTTGTACAAATCTCCAGACAATATAAGAAAAACATTTTGGACCTCACCATTGTACTTCACAAATATCTAATCATGGTTCTTCTAACAAGTGTTCCAAATAATCAGACCATCCTAGTAGAGTAATTATTTTTTAGAAAATTGTTTTGGAATAATTCCTCTAACTATTACCTCCATTGTTTGACAAATTAATAATTAAATATTACCATGTTGTGTCTTTCTAAAATCTATAAAATATAATGGGCGAAAAAGGGACAAGATCTTAGATTTCATTTAACTTCTATTTTATTGCCTACTTTGAAAGAGAATGTAAATAAAAACCCATTCTCCACTTTATTTATCATGAAATAATCACAATCTGCTGATTCAGGGGTTGTTTTCTCTAGTTCCTTGCATGCATATTTTAATAAGAATGATGATCAGTATACCATGCATTATAACTGCCAGCATAAATAACTATATAGAGAGAAATTTCAAATGGTCAATGTGTAATAAGCAAAATAACAATTTTTTAATGATTGGATGCAGAGGCAGAAGTGAAAAATTATTTGTATTACCTTTACTTACCAGAAGCATCCTTCTTGTAGAATATTGTTTTGAACTGTGTCAGGTACTAATCTTGTGGAAGTGTGCTGAACAAAAAATAGAAACGGAAAACAACAGCATGGAGCCTGTTGAACGACAGCATCCATATAATACCTTTTATAGGCTTCTGTGGTAAAATAATCTGTGTTGCTTTTCTTGAAGCTTAAGATGAAAGAGTTCTGGTTAAAGAGTTCTTCAAGCTAATTATTATCCCATTTTATATTCACCCAGGACTTTGGCAAGGAGAATGAGACCCCTCCCTTCGCTGTACTTGCCATATTTTCTTTTTTATGTTTTATTGACTTTATTGCAATTTCTTTTATTGTTGTGAGCTGCCCAGAATTGTTGAGAGATAAGTGGCATACAAATAAAATAATAATAATAATAATAATAATAATAATAATAATAATAATAATAATAATAATAATAATAATAATAATAATTATTATTATTATTATTATTATTATTATTATTATTATTATTATTATTATTATTATTATTATTATTATTATTATATACAACAATTGGAAATCATAGCTGCAAGTTCTTTAGCTAATATTGGCCTTCATGTGCATTGAGTTCTTCCCAAAAACCTAGAATATTGTAATGTATCAGGAAAGTATGTGTGGATTCAAATAGTATGGCCTATTGCATCATTAATGATCTACATTTTTTTCTTTTCAGGCACAGTTAAATATAGTTGTGACCCAAGATAATTTCTGTTTGGAAATTCCACAATATTTTAACCTACCGTACTTATTTTTTCCCTCTATTTCAACTATATGTTCCTGCAAATTTTTATTACTGGCACATGATAATTTTTATATATCAATCAATCAATCAATCAGAATAGAGCTGGAAGTTACCTCGGAGGTCTTCTAGTTCAGCCCACTGCTCAAGCAGGAGTCCCTATATCATTTCAGACATGTGGCTGTCCAGTCTGTTCTTAAAAATTTCCAGTGATGAAGCACCACAACGTCTGAAGGCAAGTTGTTCCACTGGTTAATTGTCCTCACTGTTAGGAAGTTTCTCCTTAATTCCAGGTTGCTTCTCTCCTTGATTAGTTTCCATTAGTTTCCCCTCCTCCTTGTGGCAGCCTCTCAAATACTGGAATGCTGCTATCATGTCCCCCCTAGTATTTTTTTTCTCTAGACTGGCCATTCCCAAATCCTGCAACTGTTCTTCATATGTTTAGTCTCCAGACCTTTAATAATCTTAGTTGCTCTTCTTTGTACTTTTTCCAAAGTCTCAACATCTTTTTTGTAATGTGGTGATCAAAACTGGATGCAGTATTCCAGGTGTGGTCTCACTAGGGTTTTATAAAGCGGTACTAATACTTCACATGACTTTGATTCTATGCCTTTGTTTATACAACCAAGGATTGTATTAGCTTTTTTGGCTGCTGCTGCACACTGCTGACTCATGTTTAAGTGATTGTCCACTAGGACAGGGGTCCCCAACCTGTGGGCCATGGCCCGGTAATGGGCCATGGCCTCTTGGCCACTGGGCCATGGGACAGGCTGGCCAGGGGTGCATGCATGTGCATGCACACCCCCTCACTTCTGCTAGCGCCATGGCCATAGGGTGCAAAAACAGGATGCCGCACCACAGGGTGCAAAAATGGGCCCCCCTCCCTTTTCCTCCAGTCTGCCAACTGACAAAAGTTGGTGACCTCTGCACTAGGACTCCTAGATCCCTCTCACAGTTACTGTTTTCGTGCCAGGTTTCACCTAATCTGTTCAAATTTTTACAAATTTTTACACAGGTTCAAAATGTTCTACCGAATCATTTTGGCAACTGTGTTGTTATTTCATGAGCTGAGTGTATGGTTTACTGTTTCTTTTGCTTCTTTGCACAATCTCTGCTACTGTTATGGTTGGTTACATATTCAGCCAGATGTTTATACTGTATTTTACATTTTTATCCACCTATCAAGTCCTTTCCAAGGACCTGAGATAGGTAGATGTTGTTGTTTGATGACATTAAAGGTTTCATCACAGAGTGCAGTTTGCTCCAAGTAAAGCTTCCTTTTGCAATTGACTGAAGGTGATTTTGTAATTGC
>NW_015389291.1:0-10243 GCF_001527695.2 Protobothrops mucrosquamatus
GAGGGGGGGAGAGGGAGAAAGGGGGAGAGGGAGAGAGGGGAGGAGAGGGAGAGGTGGGAGAGAGAGAGAGAGAGAGGAAGAGAGAGAGGGAGGTGTGGCATAAGCTAAGACTGGCATCTGTGCCTCATTGCAGGCAGACCTGGCATTCAGCTACAGGTGGACTAGGGAAGCTGAAGCTCTGATGACCAGGCCTTGCAGGTGAGCCCACGAGGCAGGAATGTGGCACGGGTGCTAAACCCTGAGGACCTCATCCCTGGCTGCTAGTTCTAGGCTGCCAGATGACCACTTGGTGGCAGCAAAGGGAGATTGGTCAGTCTGGATGCCCACACTGGATTGTTAGAGACCAAATGCCCAAACTGCAACCCAAAACCTACTTATGTATCGCCAGGTGCCAGGTGGGCGTGGCCCACTGGGTGGGCGTGGCTACAGTGGGCATGGCAGACTGGGTGGGCGTGGCCAGCTCGATGTTGCTCCCGGGGAGGGATGCCTGTGGGGGCCGGGCAGGGTTGGGGGAGATCCAGGGGGTCTCTGGCGGGTGGGGCAGTGGGCAGGAGGGCGTCTTGCTCAGCTGATGGCTTGGGGGAGGAAGGGGACAGCTACACCCCCTCCCAAACGCTGCTGTCTCACGAAAGCAGGATGAAAACTCCAAAAAGCTACAAGGAAAAGAAGTTAAAACAGACAAGTGTCTCGGGATGGTTTTCTTCCCCACTTCCTTCTAGCTGCAGTTTAAATACAGTATGTAAAGACCACAAAAGAAAGAACTTGGCTTTCTCTTGTTTTAATTCAGAAGGCAGGAAAGGGAGGATTGGGTTTGTTTGTTTCAAAGGAAGGGAAAGAGAGGGGCTGGGGGAGTGTGGCAGGCGAACGGAGATGGCGCAAGGCTTCTGGCTATGCAGGGGGGCTTTGGGGGAGCGTTCTCTTTAAAAGAGCAAAACGAGGTAAAAAGTAAAAATCCGCCACTCACTCCACCTCCCAAAAACACAATAATAGAGCTTTTAATGATACAAACAGTCCTTGGAGGCCATCTGGGTGGGCTCACTGCCCCTCTGGCTCCCCCCCCCAGACACTTGCCAGAGCCCCTTAATTGCAGAATGTTGGGCAGGGGGGTCCCCCCTGTTGAGTCAGGGGTGCCAGCTCAGCAGTACCAAGGCGGATTGGCACAGTCTGTCTCACCCTGTCACTCTGTGTGTGTGTGGGGGGGGGAGCTGGACTAGAAAAATGCCCGTCTGATGCCCAGCAGCTGCTGCCAAGGTGGCTCATCTCCTTCCTTTGGGGAGAAGGGTGGCCAGTATGCCCTGGGGAGCGGGGGGATGGGGAGGTTTGGGGGGAGGCTCAGGAGCCCCCCAGCTCCTCTGAGGGGGGAGGAGGAGAGTGGGGAGGGGCTGTGCTGGGATCGGGGCTCCTCGTGCCCTCCGCTGCCCACCCGCGCTCTTCTCCCACAGATGCCGCAGCTCCGCTTGCCTGGCAAGGTGGGGGCACACTCGCACACAGGGACACGCTTGGGGCTGCTGCTGGGGCTGTGCTGGGCTGGACACAGAGCCTCCTCGCCACTTCTTCCCCCACAGATATCGGGAGCACCCATCCCGCCTACCACTCGTCCTGGGGCAGCTGCCGCCATCCAGTGCTCTCCAGCCCGTCGCCGGCCAACTGGGCATGCCGAGCTCGGGTCTTGGGTGGATGGAGGCCGGAGGGAAGAGAGAGCCGTGACTGCCCATCTCCTCCACCTGAGGATGCATGCAGGGAGAGGTGCCACCCAGCTCGGTAAGCCGCGGTCTGCCCGCAGAAGGAGGAGGAGGATGGAGGAGGAGGGCTGGCTGGGGACAGGCTGGCAGCAGGCGCAGTGCTGCCCACGGGGGAATCTGACCAGGCCCAGCCTGGAGGGGGGCAGAGAGGCTGAGGGAGCCCGAAGGGAGGCAGGCGCGTTGCTTGGGAATAGCCACTCTCCCCCCTCCCTCCCGTAGAAGGGCTGGCTGGCTTTGGCGTCACCTGGGCAGGCCTGGCCACACATCTGCCCAGCAGCACTGGTGAGCCCAGCCTTCCTTCCTTCCTTCCTTCCTTCCTTCCTTCCTTCCCTCTCTCTCTCTTTTCTCCAAAATCCAAACTCATGTGTCCTCCTTCCCTCGCTAGCCTTCTGCAAAGCGCAAACAGACGCCGCATCCTACCAGTCTTTTCCAAACTCATGCCCACCATCGCTTCCAAAGGCTGTCTGCTCACTCAATCGCTCTCTTGCTGCGCTCCTGCCAAAACCTGTTCCTCTCCCTCTTCCCACCCAGCTCTTGCAGCTATTCCCGCGAGAGCGCTGCCCTCTCCAGTTCCCACTAGTCAGGCGCATGTGGAGAGGGGGAGGGGAGCGTCCCTCTGGCGCGCATGCTGACAGAAAGGGCTCTACGTGCCCAGTCTGGCACGCGTGCCATAGGTTTGCCACCACGGTTGTAGACCTTTGACTCCAAGAAGGGAAGGGGCAAGGGAGAAGGGGGGAGGGAACTCATTCAGCAGCTCTTTTCTCTAATCTTTTTATCGCAAAGGCAACTCCCTCTTGTTCCGTTGGCTAATCCAAAGGGGCAAAGGGACCAAGAGAAGAGAAGGGAAGGGTTGGGTTTCCCAGAGGGCTTCCTTAAGATAGTACCTTTTCTGAATTTCAGAATGAGCCTCAAACAGCTAAGAAGGAGAAGACATCCCACTTTGCTAAGGCACAGCAGGGCCCAGAGAGGCAGCCTGTAGAAGTTCTTGGTCTGTCCTGAAAGAGAACAACGGACCCTTTTAATCTTTTCAGCTCCAGAGAATGGAGGTGCCCGGCCCCATTTACAACAGAGGAGCCAACAGCCCCAGGAGAGTGACCGGCACCCAGACTCCATCTGGCAAGCAGGGCAGGTGCTGCTTAGATGCACCAAGCTGTGCCCACAGTTGCTTGTGTTGACTCCAGTGGACCAGGCGAAGCTCCTGCGTGATCTTCCAAGGCTGGTCCCAACAGAAGACAATGTCTCTGGGTAGGAAGGCGTGTGAATGTCACATGAGATGGATCTGTGCTAAGACCTCCTGGCCACAGTGGAGGAGGCGCTAAGACTCCAGGAGTTTCCCTGAATTAGGCAGTTGTCCCACCTAAGGAAGGGTGACTGTTATGTACTGAATATATATAAAGTTGTGCTAATCCCTGCTAAAGTGAAACTAACTTAACTCCAACTGCTTGTGAAGCTAAAATGAAACTAACCGTTTAGATGACCCTGACTGTTAACTCCAACTGTTTTGGAGGGAAACTTTGAACATCCATATTTGGGCGGGTTTTTCAAGTATTGTGATTGGTTAATGCCCTGTGGGCTCAGAATATAAATTACCGGCAATTGCCTGCAGTTCTCCAGTTCTAGTTTGAGTCAATAAATAATGTTGTAACGATGCTGGTCTGCTCCTTGCCTACTGAAACCCACTACACAATAGTGACCCCCCCATAGAGAACAACATTTGGGAGGAACCTGGAAATAAGATCCCTGAATCCACTACCATTCAGCTTTGCTGGGTCTGAAACCAACCCTAGTCCTTCCCATCCAGGCCCTGATAATTATCTCCAGTTCAACAATTACAAGACACACTTGTAAATTGTTTCCTATTCTTAACTACAAAACCATGGCAAGTGATCCAGGAAAATAGTGTCAAAAGTAGGGCAGGACATTCGTGCAACCAGGCCATCAACATGGTCCTAAATCGAGGCTTTACAAATGTTGCTACAATAAAAATAACAGATTTAATTTGTATGTATAATAACCGTATAATAACATTGGAGGTGGGTACTTTCTCTCAGATTAACTGGTCAGCTTATCCAGAAGTTTTTCCATGTTTTATTGACCATGGAGACAGTGTTCCTTGCGGATTTTCCTCACTGACCTTCTAAGCCACTCCAATTAAAGATGCGTGGTGCTTCCTCAGTCACAAGGTCAGGATGTTTCATGGAAAAAGTGGTTTACCAAAGGCTTTTACCTCATGAGACTGAGCTGGTGTTCAGATTCAGCCACTTTCTAGCTGTTAATGCTTGACATGAAGTCCCCTGATCTGGGAATCTAAAGAGCAACATGAGATTTCCAGTTCTACTGGGGGATCCTGTCCCCTCTGCTTGATTGAAAAAGGCAAAAAGGAGTCTAAGAATATTATCTATTGGTTCTGGGTAGTAGAACTTAATGTCTTTAATGAATACATTTTCTGCCAATCATGTGTTCATACTCCTCTCCCTGACTGAATCTCCACAGCCTAGCAGATCCGACAGAATCAGCCTGCTTGGAGCCCCATCGATTCAGGAACATGATCTGGTGGGATGAGAAAGTGAACTGGTTCTGTTCTGCCCACAGGAACATCACTGCCATGGAGAAGACCTTGGCCCATCCAGAACTGGTTGTGTCCCAGGCATGCAAAATGGTTGTTCTAATTGGTGTTGCTGTTATTGTTTTATCTCGCCTATTGATTTTGTATTTTGTTTTGCTATTGCTTTTGTTTTTAATTGTTGTTAGCCACCCAGTCACCACATTAGGAGAGTAGGCTTATAATTTGAATTAATTAAATAAATAAATACATTTTATTCTTCTGGATTGTTGGTTGCAGCCAAATCCCTTTCCAACTCCTGCACAAATAACTGTGGGAAGATCTACCTCCTCCAGGACCTTTTGTCTCCCAACTAAATGTCAGCTTCATCTTTAGTCCCAAGGCTTCTTTCATGGAGAGAAAAACTTACCAGCACAAACTTCCTTTAAGGAGACNACCATCCTGGATGCCTGGCTAACCTTGTTTTTTGCTGTGCAGGTGACATTGATATCAGGATCTTGGGAGGTGACCTTGATCACAGGAGGATGAGGAGAGAAAGAAGGGCGGTAGACGGGGGAGTCCCAGCTGAATTCCACCCCATCTTCCTCAGTCCCTGTAGAGCAATTCAGCTGCCAGGATCCATTTCCAGCCCCATCGGGAGTGCAGGTCACTCTCAGCTGAGAGTCCAGCAAAGGTCCTAAGTAGGAGATGCAGAGACGCCATTTGTGAAAGTCCACAAAATCACAGGGAGGTCAAGGAGGAAGGAGAAGCAGCAACAGCAGGAATCAATGGATGGTTTGCTTCAATTAGAGCAGGGAAATATGTGTCACCCATTGCTCTGACAACAAAATCCCCCTCTCATGTACGACACTCATTGTGAGGGAAAAGGCCCACCAAGATAGAGGACAGCACCTACCACTCATCCTCTGCCTTCCACCAATTCCTTCTCCATGGATTGAGGGATGAGGCTGCAGGCTCACCCTCTCCCCAAGGACCCCTTGACTTTCCCCAGAGAGTTTGTGGGTCCAGCCATGAAGAGGATCCTGAACGGCCACTCTAGAGATTCCAGCCTCAAAGCAAACCCACCTTTCTCTTCCTGCCACCCCATCCAGGAACCCCCTTTTGGCCCGGCCCAATCCAGCCTAAGTCCCACAGAGAGGGAAGCCTGGAGGGGAGACTTCCAGTTTGTCACGGCTGCCATGGACGTCTGGGAGATGAGCTTCGTCTCCCCCGTCCAGTTTCGCATTGCTAGGGGGCGACCAGCAAGGAGGGGCTCTCGGCGGACGAAAGGCTGGCCATAGAAATATGGCTGGTCGCTAGGCTGCAGAAAGCCAAAGTCACACTCGCCATCTGGCAACTTCAAAGCAGCGTGGAAAGGACTGGGTGAGATCTACCTCTCTTAAATCCTAATTGCTTCTTTGTACCTATTCAAACTGCTAAAGTTCCTTCCCCACTGTGGAGAGGGAAGGGGGATTTTAGCCCTCCCTCCAGAAACAGCGGCGATTGAATATACAGGGGAGTTTTGAAAACGTTGAAAAAATAATTGGATCCCAATTGGAAGTTGGATTAAAAGATTTTTGATTATCTATTTTTTACTTTCTATTTTTATTTGAAAGTCTGGGTGTTTCCTCTTAAAATAGAAGAAAAAAACAGAAAAGAATTAAAATAACTTTGAGATTTAAAGGAATTCCTTAAACAGTGGGGTGACATCCTGTGGCTAAACCTGAAATTGCAATTTATTATTCTTAAAGAAAAGAGACTTGGCTGACAGTTCAGAAAACAAGATAAGATTCATGTGACCTTGAACACCAGCTGTGAGAGTTTTAGCTCTGTTTCTTATTTACTGGGGGGAAAAAACTGTAAAAGTTTTCAATTCAACTCATCACTATGGAAGACCAGGAACAGACCTTTTCTATGGAAGAAATGCAAAAACAAATTTTTGCTATATTGAAAATAACTTACCAAACTCACCAAACTCTTTTTACAGCTGGTGATGCAATAAGAGCTTTCGGGGGAAAAACAGAAAGCGTCTTAGATATGCAAACTCAAACTTTGACTATAACTAAAAACTGTATTCTATACAGAATACAACAGAAAAAAATGAACAATTAAATATTATCACAGAAGACCTAACTGCCCAAGTACAGACAATAGAAAATTCAGAAAAAAATCTGACAACTTGGATGGAGGAAAAAACCTGCTATATAAATCAGAAGGAATTTGAAGATCAAGAAGAGAAACAGATGGAAGAAAAGATAAACAGTTCAGGACAACTACGTCAAGAGGAGAAAATAAAGAGATGATCTGGTAGTCCTGCCAGATCCTTCAGCCTTCCAAAAATGGTGACTGGATGGTCATCTCAATATGACATAATATATACAATAATACAAGAATTCTTTGAGGACCCTGAAGCAAGAACATGGAAGATGATTTGGCAAAGAAAAAAAGCCAGCATAAGACTGAAGAAGAATGGAGTGGTGGACATATTTAGGAGGTTTAAAATAGAATATACTTAAGTAGACAAGACCCGAATTTTGAATATGAGATATTGTTATGATGTGAAGATAAAGAAAAATGTTGGCTAATTAAAACCTAGATGCATAAATTTCAATAGTTAAATTGAAATACTGAGTTGTTTATAAAAGTTAGATAAAGGTGATTAAGACATATATATGTTAAGAGCAATGTAACATGTTTTGATGTAGTGATAAGAATTAAAATTATAAGCTTAAATATGAGAAAGTAGACATAAGGAAGAATGCTGAAATGGGAGAAATTTTGGTTATTGAATCTATAATATTTGGAAATTATAATGAAAATAAGAATATTACAGTATATTGTATTACTAATCTGTTGATATAGAAGTGAGATAGATATGTATCCGGAACACTAGATGCTGGGGGGAATTGTGACAAAGGGAATTGGGGTCATTTAAAAATTTGGAAATGATAAATATTAAACGTTTAATTTAAATATCAACGCAAAATTAAAGCTGGGAAAATTCATAAGGTTATTGATGGTCCAAAAGATGGAATGTTAAAATAAATAAGACATATAAAATTATTGATAAATGTAAGAAAGCTATTAAGTAGCTGATGGATAGAATAAGAAGTATACTAATTTAAACAAGACACAGTATGTATTAAGGGAAAAAAGAGAGGAAATATTGGCTGTAAAAAAATTGGAGGTTTGTATTAATAATATTTGTACGTAATGGAATTATTGTAACTCAGACACCACGTTGCTTTTCAAAGGTATAACTGCAACATTGGAAAATTAATAAAAGGTTTAAAAAAAGGAAGCCTGGAGGGAGCTAGGCTGGGCCCCATAGGCCCCTTGCAAGGGGGAAGGGTTTATGGGTCACAATTTGAGCCCCACTTCTAACCCATTTAGATATGCATGTCCTCAGCTGTGCCAGAGCTCCTGATGTGGAAGATGGCGGGCAGGGCGGAACAGAGAGGAAAGTGGTGGTATTTGGGGGAGGGTGTGCAACTGTAAGCAAGGCTAGGCCTGATCACAACAACTCGAATCTATTTTCATTGCCAAAGTAGACAAAAATCTACACAGATATCTGACGGGCAGAGGGTTCTGGGACAGAAGTTCAAAAGGAGGGCGCAGCTGGTGAGAAGCTCTGGGCTCCACCCAGAAGCCATGATCTTCAGAAACTGGACACCCAAAGACACCCCCCCCAAAAAAAGCTCCCACCTCTCCACATCAGCCTGGGCAAAGGAGGAAAGCCAGGAATTTACTGCCGTGGCTGGGATACTTACTAAAAACCCACAGATTAAAGGACTCGCTTGTCATTTTTTCCCCCCGAACAACTTTTGCAGTGTATCTGCCAGCATCCTCTTCCTTTAGATGGTGGAGATGGAGATGTCTGCAACCCTTGTAGACATACAACTGCTTTTCATAGTCTGGGTGGGAGTTCTGGAGACCACATGGTCCCTTAAAGTTCACCACAGTAAGATTTATGGAGTTGTTGCCAACACCTTTACTCCAGTAAATGTTCTTATATGGTGGAGGGCGTTTCACCTGGAAAGTGGCAGTCCCTTCTAGAACAGCATACAGTTCTTCTGTTCCTGAAAGGTCAGAGAAAGAGTTCAAAATTGGGTCACAAGGGACCTTCCAAGCATCCCATTTCTGACTCTCAGCCTCCCAGAAAACCTTTTGTGAAGAGAGACAAAATGGCTCCAGGATGGAGGAGTTGGTGGGGCGTCTCTGTGCAATGGCACTTCCTTTCTTAGGGTAACAAGAGGGGTTCACATGTCCCATGTGGGAGCTGAGCCCTTCCCTCGGGGCTGAAAAGGAGGATCTGCCCCACCAGAGAGACCCAAAACTCCACCAATCCTCAGGCTAACCAGGCCACCCAAGGACCCACCTGGAGGACACCTGGTGGTCCTATTAGATGAATAGGTTTGCAATTGAAGTACCAGCTGGGTTCAGCCTCTCTCTGTCACCAGGCTGGGCCCCTTCACTGAGGACCCCACTTGATGGTGCTGAGACTACCACCAATTTGTTTCTTCCCCTCAACCAGGGTGCAAGGAGCAAGGCCAATGGGGAGAGGCCAACCTGGAATGGTTGAACTGGTTTTCCTGCATTTTGCAGGGGGTTGGACTAGATGACCTTTGTGGTCCTTCCAACTCTACAGTTTTATGCTCCTACAAAGTCCAGCATCTGGAGGAGCCCAGGCCTTGTTAATGGATTCCAGATCTGAACAAACAAACAAGCACCAACGTGTTTTTTAGACTTTCTAAAGACCACAAAGACACAGATAGTCGTTGGGCATAAAGATAAGGGTTAGAATTCAAGATGCCAGGTGAAGGATGTAATAGATCATCAAAAGTGTTCTTGCAGTCCAACCCATGGTTCTCCCGCACAAACATCCATGGGGATTGTCTACCTTCTCCAGGACCTTTTCTCTCCGAACTCAATATCAGATCCAGGTTTGGTCCCAAAGCCTCTTTCATGGGGAGAAAAACTTTACCAGTACAAACTTGTTTTACGCTGACTGTCCTGGATGCCTGGCTAACATTGTTTTCTGCTGTGCAGGTGACACCTAGATCAAGGTCTTGGGAAGCGATCTTTATCACAGAACCCTGAGGGCGGGATCCGTTCTGTTGATCCAGCAGAATTCCACTCCGTCTTCCCAGGTATCTGTGGAGCAATTCAGCTGCCAAGCTCTCTTTGCAGCCCCCTCAGGGGTGCAGGTCACTCTCAGCTGAGAGTCCAGCAAATGTTCTGAGCAGCGGAGGGACAGACCCCGTTTGTGAAAGACCACAAAAATCACAGGAAGCCCAAATAGAAAAGCAGCAACAGATGAGGCTCAATGAATGGTTTTGTTTAGATTAGAGAAGGGAAAATATGTGTCACTCAGTTTGGTCACAAACAATAAAATCCCTCCTCTCACACATGACAATGAAATCGCCCAACAATTCCCTCTCTTACCTATCACACTCGTTGTGAAGGGAGAGGCCCGGTGTGGTAGAAGAGGGCGGGCATGCCCTGCCTTCCGGCAAGACCTCTTTATATCAAAGCAGGGACTGAGGACAAGGATGATGGGGTTCGAGGCTCAGCCCCTCAAGGACCCCCTGACTCTTCCCCAAAGAGTTTGTGGGTCCGGCCAGTCCCACCAGACCCACAGAGAGGATCCTGAACAGCCTCTATGGAGATCCCAGCTCATCTCTCTTCCTGACACCCCATCTGGGAACCCCCTTTTTGGCCTGGCCCAGCCCAGCCCAGCCTGTGCCCCATGGAGTGGGAAGCCTGGAGAGAGCTGGGCTGGACCCCCATGGGCCCCCTTCCAGAGGGGAAGAGGGTGCAGGACATGGCTTGAGCTCCACTTCTAACCCATCGTAGAAACGCAGGTCCTCAGCTGTGCCAAAGTCCAAGCACGAAGGATGATGGGCAGGGTGGAACAGGGAGGAAAACGGTGAAATTGGGGGGGGGGGGCGGGCAAAAG
>NW_015389291.1:11599-19261 GCF_001527695.2 Protobothrops mucrosquamatus
AAATTTCAACCCTGGTTTGAAACTGCATCTAAAGCTAGAAACAAAAACTCAACTTACCAGCTCCTAAGAAAAGGATTGGGAACCACAATGCGAGAATGATCTTCTGTGTCATGTCAGCACCTGGCATTTCACGAAGAAGTAAAATAAAGCAAAAGTCTAATTTCTGCAAAAATAAGTAGTCAGTTTAATTTGCGTAATATTCTAATGATCTAATATAATTCAAAGTGCTGCAATCTTTAAGGACTGCCTTTTCAGTGGAAAATAGATTGCAATTGCAAAATTGTGTGGAAGAACTCTTGCAAAATTTTATTCATTTATTTGCTTGATTGGGTAGTTTACATCAATCAGCACATAAACGACACCAAAACAAAAGATAAAATAACCACAAAGGGGGGAAAATAGGGTTTTTTTAAATGGTAGAAAAATCGAAGGAAGAACATAGCAAAATGCAGCATGGCCATGTACCTATCAGAGAGAAATAGCTGCACCTGCAGGAGAATTTCCCCAAGTATATTTGAGCCAAAGACCAGGAGACAGGTAGAGTGAAGCACATTTTGCTTTATTGACAGCACTGGAGGCAAAGATGGACCTCAAGAATCTTTAGAGTGCACAGACCATCCTTCAGGATGACCAAGGACTTGTCCATCACAAGTCATTGATGAGCCAACTGTGAGATGCACCTGCCCCAAGGCCAAATTTATCTAATTTATCTAGACTAATGGGCCTATAATTACTAGGATCGTTTTTATTCCCTTTTTTATATATGGGAACAACTACTGCCATCTTCCACCCATCTGGTATATGGCAGGTGTTATTTATATGTGTAAAAAGACCTGCCAATACTGGTATATTCCCTTCTTGTGTGCAACATCTCAGCTTATGTGTGAACAGTAGGATTCCTCTGAGTGAGCCTCATGGCTGCCTTCAATTTCTTTTTCAGGCGCCATAATCTAATTTAAAAAAAGGAAAAAAGTACTAGTTCTAATTTCTTCGGTGGCGGTTCCTTTGCTCTCAGGCCACGCGGAGGAACCCCCGGCGGTGTAGGCTGCCCACAGCCCTGGGCAGTGGAGGGCAAGCACCCAGCTCAGCCCAGCCTTCCCCTTACCTTCTCCTCGAGATTGCTGCTGCTTGGCTCCCTCTCCTTGGCCAGGTTGCTCATGGTGTGTGCAGGAGGGCAAAATGTGTGGGTCAGAGGGAGGCCCACTCCCTCTCTATGCAAGGAGGATGGGAGACCACCAGGAGAGTCAGGAGGAGAGGACAAGGGGATGGCAAAAGGGCAGCAGGGCTGGTCATGGCCAAGTGCTATGGCAGGACTTCCCTCAGACCCTCCCTCCCTCTCATTATAACCTTCCTTCCTTCCTTCCTTCCTTTCTTCCTTCCTTCCTTCCTTCCTTCCTTCCTTCCTTCCTTCTTCCCTTTTCTTTTTTTCCTTCCCTCTTCATTCTCCTTTCCTTTTTCTTCCTTCCCTTCTTTCCTTCTTTTTCCTTTCTTGCTCTCTTCCCCTCTTTCCTTCTTTTTGTTTGTCTTTCCTCTTTCCCTTTCTCTTTTCCTGTCCCTTCTTGGATGCTCAAATGCAAAAGGAAAAACATTTCTTGGTGCCTCCTTGCCTTGTGACCAAATGCCACTTTTGCTAGTAGTTTGTGGGCACTTAAAAGGTCGAGAAAAGGCAGGCTCAGTTTATCCCGTGCCTGCATTTAGCGGAGGCATCCACAGACAACAGTACAGCAAAACTGTCAAAATTGTGGCTGGGATCGTTGATCAGAGCTCCTCCGCTTTTTATGTGCAACAGCTTTAGCTTTTATGAGCAGAGGTAGGTTTTTCTATTAATACATAATCCTTAAAAGGACTCTTCTGTAGGGACCCTGCCTTGTCTAATTCAGACTGGAAATATAGCAAAAGAAAATATTTTGCCATTTGTCCTGTTTTCCCCACTGGAAATGGCTGTTAGCAACACACAAGGAGGGGATACTTCCCTAAGAGCTCACAATTGAAAAAATACCAATGCTAACTTGGATTGCCAACAAAGTTTTGTCTGTGACAAAACAGAACACAAAATTGCTTTCTCCTTTGAACTGGGACATTTCCAACCAAATTGCCTCTCCTTCCTTCCTTCCTTCCTTCCTTCCTTCCTTCCTTCCTTCCTTCCTTCCTTCCTTCCTTCCTTCCTTCCTTCCTTCCTTCCTTCCCTCCCTCCCTCCCTCCCTCCCTCCCTCCCTCCGCACTCAGGAAGGGATGACAGGAGGGGGAGAGAGTGCCGGTGGACATGCTGCCGCTAGCCGTAGCCATCCCATGCAGCCAGGGGCGGTCCTGGTGAAAGGGAAGCCTGGTGGCTGCGAGGCGAGGTCAGCGAACGGGCGTGGCACTGATCTACCGGTGGGGGCCATCANNGCCGGAACACGCTCAGCCTTAGAGCCACAGGGCAGCCCTGGAGCCAGCGAGGCCCCCCACCCGCCGTCTCTTCCCCGCCCCCTGGCTGGCGTCCTGGGGGAAAGGGAAGCGCTTCTCCTGCCTTTTTCCTTTCTCAGTGGTCAGCAGGGATGCCGGGTACTCGCCGTCTCCTCTTCACGTGCCCAGGGGGTGGGGCGGGGCAGCCCTTTGCTGGCCCTTTCCCGCCAAAACCTCCTTTTATGTCCTCTCCTCTATGCCCCTTTCCTCCTCCTTTTCTCTTCCGGGCACCTCCAGCTCCCGGAAGCGCCAATCAGCTGGAGCCCGGTGCTGATCCTGGCGCCTCTGCCAAGCCCCGACAGCTCTGCAGCTCCAGCTGTCTCTCCCTTGGGCTTGTGTGGTGCTGCTTCAGCTCATTCCTCTCCCCCTCAGCTACCACTTCTCTAGGACGGTCGCATACCACCTGCCAGGTGGCAAAGTACCACCAGTGGTACGTGTACCACCGGTTGAAAAGCCCTGGACTAGAACACCTTCAAAGTCCCTTCCAGCCCTATGATTCTATGCTTTTAAGACTCAATGATTCTCAGGTTCATACTGAAAACAAATCCTCCACAAGCAAACAATAATTGTTTTGCCTGCCCATCTAAGGTACTATAATTCTCAACGTAATACTACACAGTACGGCATAGTACCAGAATTAATTTCTATATTACTAGAAATAGCTCTCTATTACGGCTCCTTCGTCCAGTCCTGCTGTCCAGCTGCCGTGGCAGGACACAGGAGATTGAAGGCAGCGTTAGATGTGTCCCCTCCACGACCCCTGTTGTGTTGCATCTGTTTGGTGTGACAGATGAGGAAGGACGACAGAGCTCCTTCTGCAGAAAGGGAGGTTCCTTCTTTGCTAATGACCTTCAGGAAAAGGCGAACCCCGTGGGAAGAGTGACTGGCCACCAAGGGATCTGCAGACAGACCCGAGTCTTCAGCAATGCCCAGAACCCAAGTGCAAGGCCTGTCTCACCACAATCCCCACCTGCACATTCAGGACCCCTAGGCCCTCAATGCAGGCACAGCCATGTTTTGGGGTTCACAGTTCCACTCCAAAACAATCTCTCTCAGTCCCAAGCCCAGCTTCCTTCTGGCCCACAGGTGCATACGTTCATCTGGCTTCAAGGCATGTTCATGATCAAACTTAAGCACCACACATGGCTTGTTTTAATAGTTTTTAATATACAGAAAAGAATAGAAAACAAAAAGAAATCGTGAAACATCATGAAAGGGGAGAAAATACCTAGGTAATATTAATATAGAAATTAAAAACATACATAAAGAGAAAAAAGGAATTTTGTTGTTAAGCAACATATTAAACTTTGACCATATGGAAAAATAATGGTTTATCAATATATGTTTTTCTGTCAATGTGAAATCAGCCCTCTTCCCACCTGCACACAAGGGACAACAAGAGAGTAAGCAGGCACACAATGGGGAAAATACATAGAAAGGAATGTGCTAGAGCTGGTGGCCCCAAGTGCACCATTCTGCAACCCAATGTATTGTCCATTGTATGCCTTCTTTGTCTCTTGTAATCCCTTCCTCTCCAATCTCTCCACTCTGTGATGGGAAAGGGAAAGAAAAAACACAGGAAAGGCACAGGACAGTGATGATCATGAGACTGAGGGTTGTTGAGAATGTCATCAATTGAGCATTGTTCATAAAGCTATTTTTCTAGCATTGTTGTAACTTCAAATTGTTGCTGAACAAGGCAGCCATAAACAAGGTCTTTTGATAGTTGGCTGAGGGCCCTACAGCTATATTCCCCCAAAGCCTGGTCTTTCATGACTCTGAGCGGCAGATGTTTTTATGTGTGAATGTATAAGTGAGGGATCTTCTACCACAAGATCTCACAATTTCTTGATGGCCTTGGGGGAAGGTAAGTCTGGTCTCCTTGTCTGAGGCTGCCCCCTGCATGAGCAATTGGGACAATGGAGACAGGGCTGGGGGAGGTCTGCAGTGGGAACATCCCCAAGTTCCCATGGGTAGGGTTCTATGGTGGATTGTGAGAAGCCTCATTTGATCCCTGGATGTGCCTAGACCTGGGATTTAGTATTGTGGCTTGTCATCTGACTGCTCCAGGAGATGCCTGTGGCTGATCGGTTTCCATTGAATCCTGGCTTCCTTATTCCCCAGACTGACCATCCTGAAGCATGGGTTCAGCTGAAACAACATTGTCAGATTCAAGGTCAGACTCTGAATCATAGCTTATAACACTATGTGCTTACGCCAGAGGTCCCAAACCTTTTGGGCACTAGAGACCGGTTCCGTGGAGAAAGGTTTTTCTGTGGACCAGACAGTGTGTGGTTTTGTGTGCTGCCTGCATCCCACGGATGGGGCTTTGCTTGTTTGTGTGGACCGGTTGCTGGCATGCTGTGGCCTAGTACCAATCCATGGACCGGGGGTTAGGGACCCCTGGCTTACACTCTTTTATTCCTTTCCTCTCTGATTTCTCTGTTTCACAGGGGAGTGTGGGACCAGCAGGGCATAGGAGAGATTACCTATAGAAATCATTTGTTTTTTCTCCCCCCCCCCCGCTTGCAGAGTGGAGAGATTGCTTAAATAATCAAGGAGAGAAATTGACCTCTATAGACAATCTCTCTTGTGCCTGACAATTTTTTCTTTGTCTCTTCCTCTCACAGAACAGAGATTGGAAAGGAAGGGATTACAAGAGAGTAAACAGGCACAGAATGGGGAATGCACTGGCTGTACAATAGTGTACTTGGGCTGCCGGCTCTAGTGCATTCTTTTCAATGAGTATTCCCTATTGTGTGCCTGTTAATTCCTTTCAATCTCTTTCTCTCCAATGAATGTAAATGCAACTCTCTTCTTGCTAATTATTCCAACATTGAGACAAACATTCAAAGGACGGGGGAGTGGAAAAAGTAAAGCACATTTGAAATCATGTGTTTTCCAACTTAATGAGCCCTTTGCTTAATGACAGAGTTTCTAGTCCCAATAAAAACAACGGCTATTTGTAATCTGGACACGGTCTTTGTCCCCTGCACACACTTTCCACCACCACTACAGAGTCATCGGGAGTCTTAATGAGAGCTCATGAACACAGCAAAGCTGGCCCTCATGGTCCATCCATCCCAGCTGCAAGATTAACACTGGCATGTATCTTCTGAAGTGACACCACTATCCAAAGGTGTGCAGAGGGCTGATTTCATGTTGAAAGAAGAAAAAAACACTGATTATTATACTGGTTATTTTTCTATATGGTCAAGGTTTAATGTGTTGCTTAAAAACAGTTACTTTTTCCCTTCTTTATATGTGTTTAAAATTTGTATATATTAGCTAGGTATTCTTCTCCCCATTTTCTTAATTTGTTTAATTTGTTTATTTGCTTGTTATATTTATGTAGTTTCAATGCCTTTTGTTCTCTTTTTATTTTTTGTATATTAAAAACAATTAAAACAAACCTTGAATAATGGTTTAGTTCAGTGAACTTTTAGAGACCGAGTGCCCAAACTGCAACCCAAAACCCACTTATGCATCGTCGGGTGCTGGGTGGGTGTGGCCCATTGGGTGGGTGTGGCCCATTGGGTGGGCGTGGCCCATTGGGTGGGTGTGGCTGCAGACTGGGTGGGACTAAAAAATTCAATCAATCAATTCCAACTTTGCGAGATCTTTTTTTTTCCCGCAAGAAGTTGAAATTGACTGATTGATTGACCTTTTTTTTTTTGCACACGGCGGCAGAGGCCTAAAGTGAAAAGGTTTTATAAAACCCAGCTGAAGGCCCAGGACTGGGGCGACGGTGTGTGTGCCCACAGAGAGGGCTCTGAGTGCCGCCTCTGGCACCCGTGCCATAGGTTCACCACCACTGCTTTAATTTAACCATGAAAAAGCCACATAAATGCCTGTTCCTGTGGGTCAGAAGAAAACTGGGCTCGGGGACTGAGATTCATCTATTTTGGAGTGGAATTGTGCACCCCAAACATGGACATCTATGGAAGTCTCCATCCTTAGAAGTCCTGAATTTGCAGGTAGAAGCGAGAGGTGCCTTGGGCCTTGTCTCCAGGGCATTGCCACACACTTTCCTGGGTCTGTCTGCAAGCCCTCTGGTGGTCACTCAGACCCGACGTTTCTCCTGGGATTCACCCTGTTCCTCCTTATATGACCCCAAGGCCGTTTCCAGAGGAGAAACTTCTCTTTCTGCAAAAGGAGCTCCATCGTCTTTCCTCTTCTGGCGCACAGACTGGATACAACGCAAGAGGTCACTGCCAGAGGGGACACGTCTGGCACTGCCTTCAAGCTCCTGCTCTCCTGGAATGCAGCTGGCCAGCAGGACTGGACAAAGGAGCTACAAGAGAGAGCCAGCACGCCAGGAATGATACTACCGGGACGGGCAGGAAAACAAGGGCAGTTTGCTTATGGAGGATTTGTGTTCAGTATGAGCCTGAGAAAGTAAGTAAGCCTCTTCATGGAATCACCTCCTAGTCCAGTGGTTCCCAACCTGGGGAACTTGAAGATGTGTGGACATTGCCTCCCAGAATTCCCCAGCCAGCAATGTGTGGCTGAGGAATTCTGGGAGTTGAAGACCACCTATCTTCCAACAGCCAAGAAACACAGAGAACATGAGCAACACTGCAAACACTTAAACCGTTTCTGACAAGAGGTCCGTGCTGTGTGTGAAGATCTCCAGGGCAGGAGGAGAGCCGGTCCCCCTGGCTCACAGCATGTCCAGCCAGGCAGTTTCTTCTCAGGTCTGCCCTGAATCTCCTTCCTGGCAGGTTTGATTTTTCTATTTATGTTTCTTTTTAAAAAAAAAATGTTTAAATATTGTTTCATACTTGCATGGTTATTTTGTCTTTTGTTCTTGTTTGCTATAGTTAATGTTCTAATTTATATAAGTTTCCCAGTCAAGCAAATAAATAAAATGTTGCAAAGAGTTTTTTCAGACAATTTTACAGTTGCAATCTCTCTTCCACGAAAGAGGCAGCCCTCAACTCCATCACACTGAAAGCACGGAAGAAAGAGAGCTGTAGCTCTTTGAATACTGATAGAAGTAAGTCTTCATCCTGGTTCATCCAAGCTGGGGATAAATAAGCAACATGGCGACTGCTTTGGAAAGAAGGTTACAGTTTATTGCAGAAGCAGAAAGATGGTTCTTCAGGAAAGAGCAGAGGAGAGAAGAAAGAGACTGAGCACATGGGTAGAAGGTTTTTATACCCCCTCTAGCCCTGTTTGGAATAGTTTCGTGTTCCTGTGGCATGAACCTTGAGG
>NW_015389291.1:19346-21601 GCF_001527695.2 Protobothrops mucrosquamatus
GGTGGGGCATGCAGATTTTCTCTTTGTCTTCTTGATTGCTCTGGCTTCAACTTTCTGATGGTTTTACATCTGCATTTGTATGGGGCTAGGTCTTGCTTGGGGCAGAGAGATAGATTTGGAGCCAAAGTTGGTTTCTGCTTTTTAAAATACTTTTGAGGAAATATATTTTTCTGCCCTTTTAATATTTCCTTCTCTGGGGATCTGACTTCCCACAATACCATAAAGAGTCTCATTAGAGTATTGTGCAGATTAACCTATTTATATTTTGCAGATATTAGACCTTGCTTCATTTTATTCCTTCTTGAAATGCCAGCTGCTGACATGTCACACAAGAGTATGCTTGGCTTGTGGTTATTGTGCATTATCTTAGGAGCCGGTAAGTTGTGTTTCTGTCACTGCGTTTCTAGCATTAGATGCAGTTTCAAACCAGGGCTGAACTTTTGGGCTCAAAACACGGTTTGTTTCCTTGAATTCAGGCAGGATCTTTACTGGAATAGATATAAAACTCTGGAGGATCTTGCTTTCCATCCAAAAGAGCTGAGTTGGGGAAGAACTTCAAGAAAAAAAGCAGATAAGATTGAAATTACAAACTCTAGCAGAAGAAATAGAAGATATTTTCTCAGTTCCAAGAAAGTCCACCAGGGGGCATGAAGAGCGAGTGGGAAAGTGGGTATTCTTGCCGTCCCGTCCCCGTCCCCGTCCCCGTCCCTTTTTTTTTTTTTTTTTTGCAAAACAACCCTTGGAGGAATTGCGAGGGAATTAAAGGGGAAATCGTCATGGTTCCGATAGATGAAACCAATTAAAAGAACTTCAAGGCAAGGATTTCTTCCTTTAAGAACATTTTATTCTGGAAACAAAGTATTGGCACTTACATAGTTGAACCCAAGACTGAGATTCCCTCCCCCCAGATACAAAGTAACAGGTTGCATTTCCCACCCCACAGAAGCTGTCATAATTCACATTCTCCAATTAGCGCAAAACACGGGCTTTTCTCTCCGGCCCCCTCAGCCCATCAAACCTTATCAGACAATGTCCTTGAGTTCCCACACTTCCCGCACTGTTATGGCTAGCTAACGCCAGTGTTTCTCAACCTTGACAATTTTAAGGAATGTGGACTTCAACTCCCAGAATTCCACAGCCAGCAATGCTGGCTGTGGAATTCTGGAAGTTGAAGTCCACATGCCTTAAAATTGTCAAGATTGAGAAACACTGAGCTAAACCCTCAAGCATTTCCCCCCTTCTACCTCTGAACTCTAAAAGGATAGAAAAGGCACGTTAAAAGCAAAAGTAAAATGGCTGCTGGTTCTCAGTGGTCAGAGCGTTGACAGCTTAATGACAATGGATCCAGGGATCCTGTTTCTAGACTTCTCCATGGGGGCACCCTTCCTTAGGTGGGACCACAGTGGAACTCAGGGAAGCTCCTGGACTCCTAGCTCCTTCTCTGCTGCGAGCAGGAGGGCTTAGCACACCATCTCATGTGACAATTGCCCTAATTCCTGCCACAGACACTCATGGTCAACCATCTTGTGCTGGGACCAGCTTTTGAAGACCAGCCTGGAGCTTCAGCTGGTTCGTTGGGCATCAGCACAAGCAACTGTGAGCATAGCTTGGTGCACCTGAGTAACACTTCCCTTGGCTGACCTCTAGTGACCACCATTCAAAGTCATTTTATTAGTTCCAAGTAAATACTATGCTCTCGACATAGTATACTTAGACCTCAGCAAGGCATTTGACAAAGTAGACCACAGCCTACTTCTTGGAAAGCTAAAAAAAAACTGGGATAGACAGCATCATCATTAGATGGACTTTAAATTGGCTGACAAACCGTACTCAATGAGTAGACTTTAACGGTACTATGTATACATGGAGGGAAGTAAGCAGTGAGATACCACAAGACTCTGTCCTAGGCCCAGGACTCTTCAATATCTTCATAAACTACTTAGATGAGGGAATAGAAGGGGAACTTGCAGGAGCTGGGCATGGCCAGTCTAGTGAAGAGAAGGACCAGGGGAGACAGGACAGCACTGTTCCAATATTTGAGGTGCTGTCACAGAGAGGATGGGTCACCCTATTTTCCAAAGCACCTGAAGGCCAGACAAAAAATAACGGATGGAAACTGATCAAGGAGAGATCCAACCTAGAAATAAGGAGATATTTTTCTGACAGTGAGAACAATCAACCGATGGAACAGCTTGTTTTCAGAAGTTGTGGGTGTTCCATCTCTGGAGGTTTTTAAGAAGAGACTGGACTGCCAT
>NW_015389291.1:24158-31608 GCF_001527695.2 Protobothrops mucrosquamatus
AGTAATCAACCTTATTTCAATTAATTTTTCCCTCACAAGTACTTGGTTTAAGTCAGTGTTTCATGTTCTCACAACCTGTCTCACAGGTATTCCTCTGTGATTTGCACACTTGAGCTGGTCTTCCTGGGTTCAGATCTGTGCAGCCATTCCACATAGAAGGCTTACAGCTCTCCATGTAGGAATCCTGTTTTCATGTCTAGATGCACTTTGCCTCCCTTTTACCTGCTATTCTGTTCAACATCTTTCTGATTGTTGCGTGTAATGACCAAGACAGATGTCATCATATTGGGCCTTCTCTTTTAACCTCACCTTCCACATTGTTCTTGATTTGGGAGACACCCTTAGACCCCAGGGTCTTCCTTCCTGGTGGTAATAGAGCCAATGTCCAAATTTCACTGTCATACAGGACCTCCTCCTGCGTAACTACTCTCTGGTTGTTGACTTCCCCTTCTGAAAGAGGAGGAATGTCTTTCTATTTGTTTGATCCAGATCATCATTGCCTGCCTTCCAAGAGAAACAGCTGGTTGACTTACCTTTTTTGGACCACATGCACCAACTGACACTGACATCTGGCAGTGATTGTTCCCGTTTTCTATAGATCTGTGCCACAGTCATTTACAACTTGTTACTCAACGTCTGCTTCTTTAGGGATAGATTGTGGTTTCGTGCTGTTCTTCCCCCACCCTCTCTCTATCCTGACAGGTTGGGCTAGAAGACCTCCAAGGTCCCTTCCAACTCTGTTATTCTGGCATCCTCCCATCTCAATGGCTCGTGTCGCGGACAGCTCAGCCCAGGAGACCAAAGCAGTTCATTATGCCCCCACTAAGGGATAAGAAATGACCAGAAATTGTGGGATTTTGTAGAAGGTATTCTTTGTGTTCTAATTTTATAAACTGCCCAGAATGTAAGAATAATATTACCCTATATCAACTGAATAAAGAAATAAATTGCAGAAAAAAATGGAAGTGTTGTTTCGCATAGTAATAATAGGGCTGCACAATTTTGTAGCTGCAATCTCTCCCTCATGGAAGAGGCAGTCCTTGTAGATTTTGCAGAAGTTAGACTAAGCTTCTCTTCATTTTTTCTTGAAATGCCAGCTTCTGACATGTCACACAAGATCATTCTCCAATTTTGGTTCCCAGTCCTTCTCTTAGGAGCTGGTAAGTTGTGTTTCTGTTGCTGTATTTCTAGTTTTAGATACAGGTTCAAAGCAGGGTTGAAATTTGGGACTCAAAACATGATTTGTTTCCTTGAGTCCAGGCAGGATCTTTACTGGAATAAATATATAACCTTGAAGGAACTTTCTTCCCACCCGAAAGAGCTAAGTTGGAGAAGAACTTGAAGAAAAAGATTGAGTAAGACTGAAATTACAAATTCTAGCAGAAGAAGTAGAACACATGAAGATGTGTGAACTTCAATTGGCTGGGGAATTCTGGGAGTTGAAGTCCACACATTTTCAAGTAGCCAATATTGAGAAACATTGAAGTATACATTTTTACCAGTTGCTCTACAAAACATAAGAAACAGAAAGATAACACCATTACGCATCTTTCATATGGATTTGATATGTTACTTGACAATATAGTCCAAGCTAGCAGTACTAAAACCCCAATTTCAGTCCAAAATATAACCATAATGGAAGTCCAGAGCACGTAAGCAAAAAGTCCCAGGTAAATTTTCCATTATCGGGGGTTCCTACAAAGTTTTTGTAGCCTCTGAGATTCTCAAACACACGTAACCTAAAATATCTGTTCATTTAATTTCCTATTGCGATGAAAAGACAATGCTTGTTTCACTATTTTTTAAAACAAAGTTCTACTGATTTGCAAGGACAGGATGTGCATAGTTTAATAATTATTCAAAGGAACATAAATTCTGCTTATATCTTTCTGTTTCAAAACCACAGCCTAGGTTGGAAAATACATAAATACTTTTATAATAGCCAAAAGAAATAAAAAATTTGAAACATACTTAGCTATTACTTTGGTCCAATGTCTTTGGATATGGAAACATGATCTTTATTATGATCACTGGTGAGCATATTATACAATTTTGGAAACATTTTCTGGAAGATCAGAGAAGTAAATAAAATGGTTCAGATTGCTAAGCACTATAATACAAAAAGTAAAATACTAAAATATCTGAATACCTAAAAATTAATTGACTAAATTACAGGACAGTGCTATGAGTAAAATCTTGAAACATGAACATACAAATGTAGAGAATTATTACTACATCAGAACCAGAGTCTATCAGATAGTCTTTTTTCAGAATAAAAACCTTATTAAAAGGCACCAGTTTTTGTGAGCTTCTGACAACTTTAACATTCACAATGGAACTGCTACACTAAGGTAGGATTTGACCTGGGATGAGAAAGTATGCAGGGGTGGAAAGGGGAGGACAGATGGATTGTGTGGATGCAGGTAACATGTGAAGGAGTTTGCAAGAACTTTATTAGGGTTAGTTGCACTGTCAGCCATATTTTTTACACGCATTTGGGATTTTAATCCACCCATCGAGTCCTTCCCAAGGGCCTGGGAGAGGCAGATGTTCTTGTTTGATGGTGTGAGGAGGTATTGTCAAGGAAAGCTGCCTTTTGCAATTGACTGATGGAGATTTTGTCTGTGCTGATGGTGTTCAAGTGGTGCTTCAGATGTTTGGGGATTGCACCCAAGGCGCCTATCACTATGAGAACTGGGACCAAGGAATTTGGCCAAAGAATTAGAAGGGTTTTCAACTTAATTCTGTGGAAATTGAAACAAACGCATACACTGAGGAAGTAGATGTGAAAAGACTCATGAAACCCATCAATGAAAATCAGGAAGAGCCTTGAAGAGTTCATGGCCTTGGTTGCTACACATTAAGAGGCCATAATTTCCCCCCAGCTGACCTGAAACCAACCCTTGAGCCATTTGACTTATTCACACAGAGTTCTCAGCCCTTGAGTTAAATAACAAGGAAGAATTTGCAGGGCACTTTGTGCTTTGAGGAGAAGTACAGATTTTCATGGTTGGAAGGACCTTGGAGAAGATCTAGTCCAGTGCAGGGATCTACTACTACAACATCCCCAACTGAAGGTCATCTGGCTTCTGATTAAACATCTGCAAAGCAGACTTGAACATCTCATTCCATTCAAATGTTTTTCCTGATGTCCAAATTCCTTCTTGTTTCATGGCCTATCTTTGGAACATCTCTAAAAAAACTTCCTGGTCTTGTACACAACAAATTTTCAGACAACCCAAAGACAGCTATCTTCTTGTCCTCCCATCTTCTCCACCTCAGATCCAAACCTCCAAGTTCCTAAGGCTCTTTTCCCGCCAGATTCCAGATTTACGTCGATGCTTCCTTCACAGAAGCTCCAGTTAGCCCATCCTATGCAGGAGTTTAGATGCCCTCTGACTGATGTGGAAGAGAACAGAGCAATATTTTTCCTGAGCTTGATACTATCCTTCTGTTTATGTAGCTTAGGATTGTATTGGCTTTTTTGGCAGATTTGGCAGATTTTACACACTGTTGATATCAACACTGCAACTGAGCATGGCTACAGCCATTTTCCTGCTCATTCTGGGTTGCCACGTAGAACAGAGGGAGGAGGCCCAGGTGCTTCACTAGTCATAATAATCTTTTGTCCTGTGGGAACCAAGGTCATTGGTTGTTCCCAAACCTGCAGGCTGGGTGTTGTAGAAAAAGCCCACCAAGAAGATGTATTGGGGAATGTAGTTGCTTGCATAGTTTTATGGGTGGGATTTTTAACTTTGTATTGGGGAATTGTTACATGTGTATCCAGACTTGGTTTCACTTTTGACTGTGCTGGTACTTTGTAACTAATAAACAAGTTCTTTGATGAATTCACAAGCCTCAGAGTTCTACTTTATTTGTCTCTGTCTGTTGGAACCATGATGTTAAACCAAGTCTCCTAAAACTTCATTTTCTTGGGGTGTTGGGCCCCAACTGCCTGCTCACTCACTTTTGGGAGAGTGGTAAAGACTCAGTGAAGATTCGCAATGGAGGAGAAAAGTGAAACTGCTGCTAGCCACAATGGGACTCAGGCTGTCAGACCGCAGGCAGACGCTCCAGCCACCGGGGAGGCATCACTGGCAGGGGCTCGGCCAAAGATCAGGGCGATCCAACCTGGGAAGCTGGTACCGCAGGAAGGGGCTATGGCCTTAGTGGACCTCTTTCAAGCCGAGGCTGCCCCTCAGCACAGGAGCATTCCTGTGACCGCTGGAGAGGAGCTCTTATTGCTGCCGTCCCAGGGTTCTTCGTCTGTGGATGGCAAGAAAGGAAAGGGTTGATGGGATGAGACGACTCCGGAGAATGGATATTCCAGTCTGCAGTCCACAGCCCCTCACTTGAACAGCTGAAAGAGAAGTTCGGCCGGCTGAGGTAAAGGATACGATCCCTGTTGTTCAGGAAGCAGGTGCCATGGGGCGAATGCCCCAAACTACCCATCTCTTTCTCCCTCCTCGCTGTTCCAGCCCAACCGCCGGGGCCTGTGCCACCTCACCCATCCTCCAATTGGCTATGATACCAAGTCCCATATCCCAGCCAAGTCCACAGTCGTGGGCTCGGGATGCCAGCCCCAAAGCCCAGCAAAGAGAAGTCCGGAGAGTGGTTTGGCCACATCCCCAGGGACAGCAAGCCGCCCAAGCATAGCAGCAGGTGTAGGCGGCTCCACCGAGGTTTGAGCTGCCTCCCATCAAGCCCACCTTTGATGGGGATCCCAGGAAGATGACCTTCTTCCTAAACCAGGTGTGGGCTCATTTAGATCGCTACGCTTATGCCTACCTGGATGGGGCTATGATGGTGAATGCTTGGTGGCAAATTTGGAAGGAGAAGTGGCCAACTGGGTGACCAATCTTTATGATGAAGGGGCTCCTGAATTGCACGATATTAATCTATTCATGATGCAGCTGAGGAGTCATTTTGAAGACGAGTGTCATGATTCCGTGCCAGCCTGTGTTCCCAACAGCTGAGTCTGAGGAATCTGAGGAGGAGGTGGAGGAGGCATTTGAAGGGCCATCAGGGTCAGAGGGAGGCTCTGATGAATTACAGGGCCCTCCAGTTGTGTTCCTGATGAAGCTTGATGAAGAGCCTGGGCCCTCCAGTTGTGTTCCTGATGAAGCTCAGCTGTGTGAGGGGACTGAGTCAGACTCAGACGATGCACACCTGATGGACTTGCTAATTGATGCTCGCGCACGCAGGCAATTAGCAAGAGTAAATCAACAGCAGTCAATGGGACAACTCCAGAGAAAACGGAGAAGGCACTGAGAGGCAACGCCTTGGAACTTCTGTATAAAAAGAGGAGGTGTGGGCGGTGCTGGTTGCTGAAGGCAATCTTTGTAAGAACTTCCAGGGATCATGGTCTGTTTGTTTTACCGATGAATGTCTTGTTTAACTCCTGCTCTGTTTGCTTTTTTAACCAATTATCTGTTGGAAAAGTATTCCGTTGTTTTTGTTTTTGAGCAAACTTATCAGGACTGTTTTTGTAATAAAAAGGGATTGGTTTTCCCAGCCTACTGTTAAAGAGGGATTTGTTTTTGTGATGCAACAAAGACGGACGTAGGCTGGGACAGAACAACGAGTCCCAAGCCCTGCTTGCCGAGAAAGAGATTCACTGCCTGAAGCAAAGGAGTCGCCCCGCTAAGAAGTACGCCCGTGAATTCAGGAGAATTGCTAGTTGGCTGGGGCAGTGGCCAGAGCGGTCACTGATCAACTACTTCAAGCAGGGGCTCGATCGCAACTTACTTCATGCCTGCATCATTTGAGGTTTTCCTAACCTATTGCATGGATGGTACCGCATGGCAGTGATGCTGGACATCGAGCTGGATCGCCTCAGAAAGTCAAGTGCCACCAAACCCAGACCATTGTGCATCCAGGAGGAACACCTTTATGGCCGACGTTCCCAAGCCACTGCAGCCGCCAGCATCCCCCAAGCACCAGCCAGGGCTCCAATTAAGTGCTACCGGTGTGGTCAAATGGGCCACCGTGCGGTGGAGTGCCCAGCTCCTCACCCTCATCCCAGGAGCAGGCCAGTCACTGCTGCAAAACCGTGAAGAGCTCCCAGAAGGGGAAGAGAAAAAACAAATTGGGCACACCAGGACCTGAGCGTTGAAGCCTCCCCTCCCACCGAGCTCGAGGCCAAACCCTGGTCCGAGCCACAGCAGATGCCAGCACCGTACGACAGTGATGAGGAAGGAGAGGAGTCAGCCCATTCCCTCTTTTGCCATTCCCGCCAGGCTGATAGTGCCCAAAACAGGGGCTCACACGAATTTGAAGGTCCTAATAGACTCGGGTTGCACTCGGTGCTTAATTAACTTACCCACTGTGCTCAAACTGGGAATCCAAGCCAAGCTGTTGCCCCTGCCCATGAGGTTTGAGCAAGCTGATGGATCCCTCATTGGAGGTGCCCCTGCCACACACATAACTGAACCTGTGTGTTTGGAAATGGGTCGGCATTGGGAAACCATCCATTTTGTGGTGGTTCGGAAGATGACGGAAGCAGTAATTTTGGGACTGGTGTGGCTTCATAAATGGCATCCCATTCGTCTCTGTCTATCGGAACCATGACAGTTGGCTCATGTCCAGCTTGTGATTGGCAAAGACAGCTATGGGTATCTCCTACCTAGAGCAATCCCATGGCCTGTCTAATTCACTGTTCTCATAGTGTCCACCATCTGAACATGGAGCCCACTAATCTCCCAGAAGACTCCCAGAATTAACTTTGAACCTAGTGGAAGGTCAAACAGTTTCTTTACAAACCTAGCAGACAACTTTGTCTTCCAAACAGTAGAGAAGGAAACTATAGGGTCAGCTATACTGGACTTAATTCTCACTAACAGAGACAAAAAGATAGAGGCAGTGGAAGTTATGGGAACTTTGGGGGAGAGTGACCATGCAATATTGGAATTCAACATAACGCAGGCACAATCTCATAAAGTGTTAGTATCACTTTATACTGCCTTGGCAAGACCACACTGGGAATCCAGTTTTGCTCACCAGATAGTAAAAAGATGTTGAGACTCTAGAAAGGCTACAGAGAAGAGCAACAAAGAAGATTAGAGGGCTGGAGGCTAAAAGATACAACAGACATTTGAAGGAACTGGGAATGTCTAATCTAATGAAGAGAAGAAGCAGGGCAGGGCTTTTTTTGTCATAGAACGCTCAGAACGGCGTTCCGGCACCTTTTTTGGATGGAACCTTGTAGGGTAGGCAAGGCGGGTTGTATGACATGTGTGAGTTCTGGCACCTTTTTTTTTTTTTTTTAGAAAAAAAGCACTGACTAGGGGTGACATGATCATAGTCTTTCAATATTTGAGGGGTTGTCACAAAGAAGAGGGGGGTCAACCTACTTGTACCCATGGTACTTATTTCTGTCTTTTGAGTTGGAATCCATTAATAAGAGCTGGGCTTCTCCAGATTCTGGACTTTCTAGAAACACAAAATTGTA
>NW_015389291.1:32631-34586 GCF_001527695.2 Protobothrops mucrosquamatus
TCCATGGGACACAGGCTGGACCAGGCTAGGCTGAGCGGGTTCAACAATGGGGTGTTAGGAAGAGAGAAGCAGGTGGGCTTTGACACTGGAATCCTCAGAGAGGCAGCTCACGATCCTCTCCGTGGATCTGGTGGGACTGGCTGGAGCCACAAACTCTTTGGGGAACAGTTAAGGGGTCCTTGAGGGGTGAGCCTGGAGGGTCATCCTCTTGCCCTCAATCATGGTTTGGCATAAAGAGGGCTTGGAGGAAGGCAGAGGGTGAGGGGTGCCTGCCCTCCTCCACCATGGTGGGCCTCTCCCTTCACAAAGAGTGTCATACGTGACAGAGGAGGTTGGTGTGGGATTGTTATTTGTGACCGAAATGGGTGAGACATATTTTCCCTGCTCTAATCCAAGCAAAACCGTTCATTGAACCACAACTGTGGCTGCTTTCCCTTCCTCTTTGGCCTGCTTGTGATTTTTCTGTGAGTCTTTCACAAATGGTGTCTCACTATCTCTCCTGCTCAGAAAATTGGCTGGATCTCTGATCTTAGAGTAATTTGCACTCCTAAAGGGGCTGGAAATGGAACTTGGCAGCTAAATTGGGAAGGTGGGGTGGAATTCAACTGGACCTCAGATGTCCAGAGCAAGGATCCCACAAGGTGTTCTGTGCTCTTTTCCAGATTGGTCCATGGTGCCCTCAGAACCTGATTCTTCTTTTGCAGACATTTCATGACCCAACTCCGTACATAAGCTCTCTGCTTATGTACACGTGACTTGACTTGTCAGTGCTGGCGGGAGTGTTTTTAGCAGTTGCTTGATGGGCGTATTTTGTTTCTCAAAAAAGACTTCTCTCAAATTTGAGGATCAGAAACGGGATGTTTGGCGGTTCTCTTGTAAAGCCATTTTGAAGGCTTCTTCTCTCTTTTCTTTGCCCTTGCAGAAACCTCCGGAACAGAAGGCGTGAATGGTGTTCTGGGGGAGTCTGTCACTTTCAAAGTGAGGAAATCTCCGCCATATAAAAAGATTACCTGGAGTAAAATAGACAGCAACAAGACGATCTGCATTGCTGCGGTGCTCTTTGGGGAGCCCTGTGGCCTCCTGGTCACCCTCCCAGCCTTTCAGAAGAGAGCGAGCGTCTCCAAGGACTGCAGGGAATTCCACCTCGGCCCTCTAAAGTGGGAGGATGCAGGCCACTACTCTGCACAAATCGTTTCACAAAACGAAATAGTGGTGGATGAATCCTTTGACCTGCGGGTTTTTAGTAAGTATCCCAGCCACGGCAGCGAATTCCTGACCTCCCTCTTTTGCCCAGGACAACATGGGCGGGCAGGGAGGGTCTTTTTGGCAGGGGGGCTTCGGCTGTCCACTTTCAGAAGAGACACTGGATGGAGCCCAGAACTGCTAGCCTGTTACTCTCTTCTCAATCTCAGTCTCAGTCTCAGTCTCAATCTTAATCTTCTTAGTCCAAGCATGCTCAGCCCATCAGACCTTTGGGCAGAATTTTGTCCATTTTAACAATGCAAATTTGTTCAAGATATTCTGATCAAGCTTAGCCTTGCTTACATCTGCTCCTGTCCCCAAATTCCACCATTTTCCTCCCTGTTCCACCTTGCTAGCCATCTTCCGTGCCAGGAACTTTGGCACAGCTGAGGAGTTGCCAAGTCCAGTGAAGGGGACCTGTCCCTTCACATTGGTTGTCCTGAAAGGTTGGGTTATTGTGGGTTTGCTCTTTGTGGCAGAAATGGGTGACACATATTTTCCTTGCTCTAATCGAAGCAAAACTGTTCATGGAGCCTCAGCTGTTGCTGCTTCCCCTTCCTCTTTGGCCTTCCTGTGCTTTTGTGGTCTTTCACAAAGGGTGTCTCTCCCTCTCCTGCTCAGGGTGTTTGTTAGACTCTCAGCTGAGTGTGACTTGCACTGCTGATGCTTGTGAAAAGGGAGTCTGGCACTATAGGGACATGGGAGGATGAACT
>NW_015389291.1:34906-53700 GCF_001527695.2 Protobothrops mucrosquamatus
AGCAAAACTGTTCATGGAGCCTCAGCTGTTGCTGCTTCCCCTTCCTCTTTGGCCTTCCTGTGCTTTTGTGGTCTTTCACAAAGGGTGTCTCTCCCTCTCCTGCTCAGGGTGTTTGTTAGACTCTCAGCTGAGTGTGACTTGCACTGCTGATGCTTGTGAAAAGGGAGTCTGGCACTATAGGGACATGGGAGGATGAACTGAAATTCAGTTGGACCTTAGATCCCACCCTCAGCAGTTTGGTGACCAAGCTCATCCCCCAAGACCTTAATCTCAGTGTTACCTACATAGCAGAAAACCTGGTTAGCAAGACATCCAGGACAGTCTCCTTAAAGCAAGTTTGTGCTGGCAAGTTTTTCTGTCCTTGAGAACAAAAAGGAAGCTGACATTTTTAGTTGTGAGACAAAAGGTCCTGGAAAGCAGAACTTCCCATGGTTATTTATACGAGAGAACCATGGAAGTTGGAAAGAGGTTGGGCTGCAACCAACAACCCAGAAGAATAAAGTTTATGCATTTATATATTTAATTCGAGATATAGCACTGCACAAAAGCGCAGTAGCTCAGTGGCTTAAAAGACACTGGAGAAGGTTCGAGTCTGGCAATTCGAGTCCTACCAGCATGTGATGGAGTGAGGTCCCGTCACTTGCCTCAGCTCCTGCCAACCTAGCAGCTTGAAAGCATGTGAATGCAAGTAGATAAACAGGTACCACTTTGGTGGGAAGGTAACAACGTTCCATGTTAGGCCGTATGCTTGGTGCTGCAGCCTGAGGTCATGCTGGCCACATGACCACAGAAACATCTTCAGACAATGCTGGCTCAGGGGCTTAAAGAAATGAAGATGAGCACCCGCAGGGACTTCTTTACCTTTTAGAGTGCTGCCCATCCTACTGTGGTGACACTGGATAGCTAACAGCAATTAAAAAAAAGACAACACAAAATAAAATGCAAAGCTAGCAGCCAAGGTAAAACACAACCACAGTAATGGCAATCAAAACAACCATCTTGTGTTTCCAGGACACAACCACCTCTGGATGGCAAGCACTTGTCCGTGGAAGTGAGGTTCCCGAGGGCCCAGCAGAAACGGTTCACTTCCTGGTCCCACCAGATCATGTTCCTGAATTGATGGGGCTCCAAGCAGGCCGATTCTGCCGGATCTGATGGGATGGGGAGACGTAGTCAGGGAGAGGCATAGGAAGACATGAATTGGCAGAAGATATATTTGTTAAGGACATTAAGTTCTACTACCGAAGCCACTTAAACTATTCTGTTTTATCTTATGTTGAAAACACATTACAATGTTATGTAGCTCCACGGATTCCCATAGCAGGGGACTTCATGTCAAGCATGACTGAATAAAAAGTGGCTGGATCTAGATACCAACTCAGCACTCATAAGATAAAACCCACCAGTAGAATGTTTTTCCCCAGGCACATTCTTGCCTCTGTGACAGAAGCACCAAACACAATGTTTAATTGGGACGGCTTAGCATCTGAGTATCTATTCCATCTCATTTGATAATCACACTCATCTTTACCATGGCTGCTCATGCTGGGCCACCTTGAGTTGGGACCAACCTTTGAAGACCAGGCAGGAGCTTCAGCCGGCCCATTGGGTGTCAGCAGAAGCAACGTGGGCACAGCTTGGTGTGCCTGGGTAACACCTGTCCTTCTTGCCAGATGGAGTCTGGGCGGAATTCCAGGTGCTGGGCGTCTGCCTGGGTCCGGCGTCTCTTTTGCTGCGATGAAGCCAGACGCTGGTGATTCTCTGGAGGTGGTGAAAAGATTAACAGGGGCTGCTACTCTTTTTCAGATCAGAACCTCTCCAGGTTGCCTCTCTGGGTCCTGCTCTGCCTTAGCAAAGTGGGAAGTCTTCTCTTTCTTGGCTGTTTTCGGCTCATTCTGATCATGACATCCAGAAAAGGTACCATCTTAAGGAAGCTCTCTGAGAAATTCAAGTCTTCCCTCTCTTTTCCTGCTCCTTCTGCCCCAAAGTTGGATTGCCCAGAGGAGCAGGGTGAGGTTCCTTGCCGCAGAACCACTGACCACCAGGACATGGACAGCTGCTAAAGTTAATGGTCTCTATGCAGTCACCTGAGCTAAGTGCAGAGGTCCATGGGTTCAATTCCTGATAGAAGGTTTGAAGCCCAGAGAACAGAATCTGGCCATGTATATATGTCTGGTGATTCCTAGTATGGATAATACTGACCCAGTCCCACCTCCTGACGAGTCCAGATGCTAAGAGATCTGGCAGAACTAAGATAGCTGCTCTTCCATCCTGGTCCTTCTGAAGGTCATCCATGTATGACCAGTGTGGTTTCAGTCCCATACTCAATCCTTGAGTCAAAGGATTCAACACTTTGCTCCATCCAGGGCTCTGTCTAACTGTAGTCCGACCTCTGTCTCATGCATCCAGCTCCCTAGCATCTTCCTGGTCACTCCGGTCAATCAGTAGGAGGCGGAGGAGGAGGCGGAGGCAGAGGAGAAGGAGGAGGAGAAGGAGGAGGAGGAGGACTATGGGGTCCTTGCTGCTCTCTGAACTTGCTTGTTTTCTTGTAGATGTTTCATTACCAAACTAGGGAACACCATCAGTGCTAGAAGGGAGTGAGGTTCATGGGGAGGAGGAGGAGGAGGATATTGGTTCGGTCGTGTCCACCTCTTGGCGATTCTATGGGCCTGGTCTCTCCACATCTTCTGATCTTGCACAGCTTCTTTCAATTTTTCTATGCTTGGGCTGGTGTCAGCTTTGACGGGTGTCCCACCATCATGTTCTTTGGTGGCCTGGTTTCCTTTTACCACTGATTCTTCCCAACATAATTGCTTTCTCCAGGGAATTTCCCTGCCTGACATGGCCAAAGTAAGTGAGACTCAGTTTTGTGGTTTTGCCTTCTGCTGACATGTCTGGTGTTATGGACTGCAGTACTTGTTGTCAAACTACGTCAAGCAGTAGGACGGGGATCTAATCCACAGGTGGCAAATCTAAGAGCTGAGAGGATCTTCTATATTTCTCAGAGTCCTAAATACTTGCAACAATACAAAGCCTCCATCACTCAGCCAGATTTGCTAAAGATAACCCAACCAGGGAGGTCAAGAAGACCAGTTGGCACAAAGTCACTCTGGCAACTTTAAGACTCTTGGACTTCAACTCCCAGAATTGGCTGGCTGAGGAATTCTGGGAGTTGAAGTCCACATGTCTTAAACAAAGTTTCCAAGGTTAGAGACCCCTGCTCAATAGGGTCAACATAGATTTCCATTTTGAGCCCACCACTTTCACAGTAGCAGAAAGACACAATGACTGACTGAGTGAATGAATGGCTGCAGCCAATCTACCCCTTCTCCTTTTGCACCATCTGTCCTGTTCCACCTGCCAGCCCCTTGGACTTCCGCCTTCTGGCACCTTCTGTCTCCTAAAGCTTAACCATCTCCTTTGTTTTCTTCCCGGCAGCTGGAGGAGGGAGACTGCTGGCCTAATCTTTGCCAGCTTCCCAGAGGGGCCCATAACAACCTCCTGCATCCGAAGTCCATGTCAGACCCAATACCTGAGATGCGTCTTCCTCCTGGCCCTTCACTTCAGGTGCCCATGGTCTTCATCGGTGGCTTTTAAGAGGACTCTTTGGGACAAGAACACTTCCATGGCCCACCCAATGGAGTCTATTTTCAATTTGGCTAGTGGGAAGGGCTCGAAGGGCGGTTCATGCTGCTTCTCTGCAGCTGCTTTCACTGCTGCTTTGTATGACCCACCCCCCCACACACACACACAAAGGACCCCTCCCAGTAATTCATTTGCTTTTTTATTTAATATTCAGGAGTTAAAGGGTGAAACTGAGAAGACACGTGTCATCTTCTGTAGTGTGTATTCTTTCAAGAAAGGGGCATTCATTTTCTTTTTTAGAATAGAATAGAATAGAATAGAATAGAATAGAATAGAATAGAATAGAATAGAATAGAATAGAGCTGGAAGGGACCTTGGAGGTCTTCTAGTCTAGCCCTCTGCTCAAGCAGGAGAACCTACACCATTTCAGACAAGTGACTGTCCAGCCTTTTCTTAAAAACCTCCAGTGAGACTTCCGGTTTGCCAACGTGGACGCTGCAGACACTTGGAAGGCAACTCCATCTCCCATGTCTGATTTTCCTTTGCTGGGGAACCCTGGAAAGGGTCAAAAGTCACCCTGTAGGGGTGACGAGCAAGAAGGGGACTCCTGCTTGATCGTGGGAGGGCAGCAGCCCTTCCGCTCGATCTGGGGCAGCCCTCCAAACTGGCGGAGAAAAGACCGGCCATAGCAATATGGCTCATCATTAGGCTGCAGACAGCCGAAGTCAAATCTACTATCAAGCACTTTGAAAGCAAAGCAGATGAAACTTGGTGAGATCTGATCTTCTCTTTACCCTAAGTACCTTCTTTTCCTGTAAAGGCTATTTGAAGTATCTTCCCCCTGTGAGGAGAGAAGGAAGGGAATTTCTATCCCACCCACTAAGAATAGCGGCATCTGACTACCCAGGGGAATCAAAGCATTAAAAATAATAACTTTAATCTAATTGGATTTATATGTTCCTGAAACTTGGGGACCAAAATTTTTCCTATTTCTATTGGAGACTTTTGTTTTTATCTACAAAAAAGAAATAAAATTGGAAAAAGAATTCGGGACTTAAAAAACTCTAAATGGCATCGGTGACATCTTGTGGTGAAGCTTGGTATTGCAATTTGTTATTTCCTAAAAAGAGACTTGGCTCAAAGCCCAGACCTTAGATAAGACCTTCCTGACCTTGGAACCNTTGATAATTCCCTGGAGCCAGGCTCGTGTACCCTCCCGAGCTGCCAGTACCAGCCAGGAGGGGCACGGATCCAACAAACATGTGGTTGCATTCAGCCTACCCAGGACCCTGTCCACGTCCTCGGGAGCAACAGAGTCAAACTCCTCCCATGTAACCGTCTCAAGGCCTGCTTCCGTCTCCTCCCCCTGGGCCAACCAGTTGGACCTTAGATCCCACCCTCAGCAGTTTGGTGACCAAGCTCATCCCCCAAGACCTTAATCTCAGTGTTACCTACATAGCAGAAAACCTGGTTAGCAAGACATCCAGGACAGTCTCCTTAAAGCAAGTTTGTGCTGGCAAGTTTTTCTGTCCTTGAGAACAAAAAGGAAGCTGACATTTTTAGTTGTGAGACAAAAGGTCCTGGAAAGCAGAACTTCCCATGGTTATTTATACGAGAGAACCATGGAAGTTGGAAAGAGGTTGGGCTGCAACCAACAACCCAGAAGAATAAAGTTTATGCATTTATATATTTAATTCGAGATATAGCGCTGCACAAAAGCGCAGTAGCTCAGTGGCTTAAAAGACACTGGAGAAGGTTCGAGTCTGGCAATTCGAGTCCTACCAGCATGTGATGGAGTGAGGTCCTGTCACTTGCCTCAGCTCCTGCCAACCTAGCAGCTTGAAAGCATGTGAATGCAAGTAGATAAACAGGTACCACTTTGGTGGGAAGGTAACAACGTTCCATGTTAGGCCGTATGCTTGGTGCTGCAGCCTGAGGTCATGCTGGCCACATGACCACAGAAACATCTTCAGACAATGCTGGCTCAGGGACTTAAAGAAATGAAGATGAGCACCTGCAGGGACTTCTTTACCTTTTAGAGTGCTGCCCATCCTACTGTGGTGACACTGGATAGCTAACAGCAATTAAAAAAAAGACAACACAAAATAAAATGCAAAGCTAGCAGCCAAGGTAAAACACAACCACAGTAATGGCAATCAAAACAACCATCTTGTGTTCCCAGGACACAACCACCTCTGGATGGCAAGCACTTGTCCGTGGAAGTGAGGTTCCCGAGGGCCCAGCAGAAACGGTTCACTTCCTGGTCCCACCAGATCATGTTCCTGAATTGATGGGGCTCCAAGCAGGCCGATTCTGCCGGATCTGATGGGATGGGGAGACGTAGTCAGGGAGAGGCATAGGAAGACATGAATTGGCAGAAGATATATTTGTTAAGGACATTAAGTTCTACTACCGAAGCCACCGAAACTATTCTGTTTTATCTTATGTTGAAAACACATTACAATGTTATGTAGCTCCACGGATTCCCATAGCAGGGGACTTCATGTCAAGCATGACTGAATAAAAAGTGGCTGGATCTAGATACCAACTCAGCACTCATAAGATAAAACCCACCAGTAGAATGTTTTTCCCCAGGCACATTCTTGCCTCTGTGACAGAAGCACCAAACACAATGTTTAATTGGGACGGCTTAGCATCTGAGTATCTATTCCATCTCATTTGATAATCACACTCATCTTTACCATGGCTGCTCATGCTGGGCCACCTTGAGTTGGGACCAACCTTTGAAGACCAGGCAGGAGCTTCAGCCGGCCCATTGGGTGTCAGCAGAAGCAACGTGGGCACAGCTTGGTGTGCCTGGGTAACACCTGTCCTTCTTGCCAGATGGAGTCTGGGCAGAATTCCAGGTGCTGGGCGTCTGCCTGGGTCCGGCGTCTCTTTTGCTGCGATGAAGCCAGACGCTGGTGATTCTCTGGAGGTGCTGAAAAGATTAACAGGGGCTGCTACTCTTTTTCAGATCAGAACCTCTCCAGGTTGCCTCTCTGGGTCCTGCTCTGCCTTAGCAAAGTGGGAAGTCTTCTCTTTCTTGGCTGTTTTGGGCTCATTCTGATCATGACATCCAGAAAAGATACCATCTTAAGGAAGCTCTCTGAGAAATTCAAGTCTTCCCTCTCTTTTCCTGCTCCTTCTGCCCCAAAGTTGGATTGCCCAGAGGAGCAGGGTGAGGTTCCTTGCTGCAGAACCACTGACCACCAGGACATGGACAGCTGCTAAAGTTAATGGTCTCTATGCAGTCACCTGAGCTAAGTGCAGAGGTCCATGGGTTCAATTCCTGATAGAAGGTTTGAAACCCAGAGAACAGAATCTGGCCATGTATATATGTCTGGTGATTCCTAGTATGGATAATACTGACCCAGTGCCACCTCCTGACGAGTCCAGATGCTAAGAGATCTGGCAGAACTAAGATAGCTGCTCTTCCATCCTGGTCCTTCCGAAGGTCATCCATGTATGACCAGTGTGGTTTCAGTCCCATACTCAATCCTTGAGTCAAAGGATTCAACACTTTGCTCCATCCAGGGCTCTGTCTAACTGTAGTCCGACCTCTGTCTCATGCATCCAGCTCCCTAGCATTTTCCTGGTCACTCCGGTCAATCAGTAGGAGGCGGAGGAGGAGAAGGAGGCAGAGGAGAAGGAGGAGGAGAAGGAGGAGGAGGAGGAGGACTGTGGGGTCCTTGCTGCTCTCTGAACTTGCTTGTTTTCTTGTAGATGTTTCATTACCAAGCTAGGGAACACCATCAGTGCTAGAAGGGAGTGAGCTTCATGGGGAGGAGGAGGAGGAGGATATTGGTTCGGTCGTGTCCACCTCTTGGCGATTCTATGGGCCTGGTCTCTCCACATCTTCTGATCTTGCACAGCTTCTTTCAATTTTTCTATGCTTGGGCTGGTGTCAGCTTTGACGGGTGTCCCACCATCATGTTCTTTGGTGGCCTGGTTTCCTTTTACCACTGATTCTTCCCAACATAATTGCTTTCTCCAGGGAATTCCCCTGCCTGACATGGCCAAAGTAAGTGAGACTCAGTTTTGTGGTTTTGCCTTCTGCTGACATGTCTGGTGTTATGGACTGTAGTACTTGTTGTCAAACTACGTCAAGCAGTAGGACGGGGATCTAATCCACAGGTGGCAAATCTAAGAGCTGAGAGGATCTTCTATATTTCTCAGGGTCCTAAATACTTGCAACAATACAAAGCCTCCATCACTCAGCCAGATTTGCTAAAGATAACCCAACCAGGGAGGTCAAGAAGACCAGTTGGCACAAAGTCACTCTGGCAACTTTAAGACTCTTGGACTTCAACTCCCAGAATTGGCTGGCTGAGGAATTCTGGGAGTTGAAGTCCACATGTCTTAAACAAAGTTTCCAAGGTTAGAGACCCCTGCTCGATAGGGTCAACATAGATTTCCATTTTGAGCCCACCACTTTCACAGTAGCAGAAAGACACAATGACTGACTGAGTGAATGAATGGCTGCAGCCAATCTCCCCCTTCTCCTTTTGCACCATCTGTCCTGTTCCACCTGCCAGCCCCTTGGACTTCCGCCTTCTGGCACCTTCTGTCTCCTAAAGCTTAACCATCTCCTTTGTTTTCTTCCCGGCAGCTGGAGGAGGGAGACTGCTGGCCTAATCTTTGCCAGCTTCCCAGAGGGGCCCATAACAACCTCCTGGATCCGAAGTCCATGTCAGACCCAATACCTGAGATGCGTCTTCCTCCTGCCCCTTCACTTCAGGTGCCCATGGTCTTCGCCGGTGGCTTTTAAGAGGACTCTTTGGGACAAGAACACTTCCATGGCCCACCCAATGGAGTCTATTTTCAATTTGGCTAGTGGGAAGGGCTCGAAGGGCGGTTCATGTTGCTTCTCTGCAGCTGCTTTCACTGCTGCTTTGTATGACCCCCCCACACACACACACAAAGGACCCCTCCCAGTAATTCATTTGCTTTTTTATTTAATATTCAGGAGTTAAAGGGTGAAACTGAGAAGACACGTGTCATCTTCTGTAGTGTGTATTCTTTCAAGAAAGGGGCATTCATTTTCTTTTTTAGAATAGAATAGAATAGAATAGAATAGAATAGAGTAGAGTAGAGTAGAGTAGAGTAGAGTAGAGTAGAGTAGAGTAGAGTAGAGTAGAGTAGAGTAGAATAGAATAGAATAGAATAGAATAGAATAGAATAGAATAGAGCTGGAAGGGACCTTGGAGGTCTTCTAGTCTAGCCCTCTGCTCAAGCAGGAGAACCTACACCATTTCAGACAAGTGACTGTCCAGCCTTTTCTTAAAAACCTCCAGGGAGACTTCCGGTTTGCCAACGTGGACGCTGCAGACACTTGGAAGGCGACTCCGTCTCCCACGTCTGATTTTCCTTCGCTGGGGAACCCTGGAAAGGGTCAAAAGTCACCCTGTAGGGGTGACGAGCAAGAAGGGGACTCCTGCTTGATCGTGGGAGGGCAGCAGCCCTTCCGCTCGATCTGGGGCAGCCCTCCAAACTGGCGGAGAAAAGACCGGCCATAGCAATATGGCTCATCATTAGGCTGCAGACAGCCGAAGTCAAATCTACTATCAAGGACTTTGAAAGCAAAGCAGATGAAACTGGGTGAGATCTGATCTTCTCTTTACCCTAAGTACCTTCTTTTCCTGTAAAGGCTATTTGAAGTATCTTCCCCCTGTGAGGAGAGAAGGAAGGGAATTTCTATCCCACCCACTAAGAATAGCGGCATCTGACTACCCAGGGGAATCAAAGCATTAAAAATAATAACTTTAATCTAATTGGATTTATATGTTCCTGAAACTTGGGGACCAAAAAAAAAGGATAAAGATAACCTCTGAAAACAAAAATAGATGTTTTTTCTTTATTTTAACCTTTTTCTTAAGCCCTGAATTTTTTGAGATTTACCGTAGCCACTGTAGAACACCACTTCGAACCATAACGTTAAACAATAAAGGATTTTTCTCTGAACCGAGTTTCGGGTCTGGAATCTATTCTGGAAGGACTGGAACCTTGGATCTGTGAGAGATTTAGCTGCAAGAGAACAGCTGGGCAGCAAAATTGGCCTACTTGAACTGTGAATGTAAACCTTTACTGACTTTTGCTTAACAAATAACTTTTACTAGAAAGACTATTTACAAATAAGTGAAAGAGATGGATGAAGACCAGGAAAAGTTTATTTCTATGTTGAAAGCAATACATGAAACCATTCTTTTTGTTGTTGTTGTTGTTAGTTGCGAAGTCGTGTCCGACCCATCGCGACCCCATGGACAACGTTCCTCCAGGCCTTCCTGTCCTCTACCATCTTCTGGAGTCCATTTAAGCTCACACCCACTGCTTCAGTGACTCCATCTAGCCATCTCATTCTCTGTCATCCCCTTCTTCTACTGCCTCAATCTTTCCCAGCATTAGGCTCTTCTCCAGGGAGTCCTTCCTTCTCATTATTTTAGCTTGATGTCAACGCTGCTAATATTGGATATTATTGCTTTGACAAGATAAAATAAGACCTAAAAGAAAAGATCAAGATGCCAGCTTAGATTCACAAAGCCAAATTTTGACTACAATAAAAAAAACCCAACAATGCAGAAGATAACAGAAGAAGCAGGACAACCAAATATTAAGACAGAGGACTCAATTGACCAACAAATACAGCTGATGGAAAATCCAGAAAAGGAAGTGACAACATTGAAAATGAAAATGACTTTCTATATAAATCAGAAGAAATTTGAGAAAGAAGTAGAACAGACTGAATTGAAGACAAATATGGAGAACTGGAATAATAGGGAGCAAACATGGAGAACTGGAATAATAGGGAGACAATTTAACGAATACAAATGGGCTAGTCCTTCCAGTAAACTGGCAATCAAATGGTCTCCTTTAATTCAAATAACATATATAAGAATAGAGGGAGATCTATTTGATATTTAAAGGTGCTGATATGGAAGCCTAGTTGGCAAAGGAAGAAAGCTAGAATAAGGTTGAAAAAACTGGGATTTTGACTCATTAGAGGGGATTTTATATTGGCAATTAAAGGGTTAAAGGGAGATGTTGAGATAAGGGGAATTTTGGTTATTAGATTTAAAATATTTGGAAACCAGTTGAAAATAAGGATTTTTATCGGTTTAATATTTAAAAATTAGACTTAAAAAGGAAAAGAAAATTAAATATTATGAATATGTTTGATTTATTGATTAACCCAGGTAATATATATAGTGGTTTTGATTTATTAAAGGGGATATTGTTTTATTAAGTAGATGATTTAATATGGTAGGAAATAGATAACTCTTAGGAAATAGAACAAGATTATATTCAAATAGATAAAATATGTATTTTGGATATTATAGTTTGTTATGAAGTGAGATAAGGGAAATTTTGGTTACCCAAAGTCTGAAAATTATAAATATCAAAGGTTAAATTGAAATATTGATAAGAAATTAAAAATTGAGTAAAAATCAATAACAGGATATGGATTGTTTATGAAGATTGAATGTAATTAAAATATGTATAAACTAAAAAATTATTGATAAATGTAATAATGATGTTCTTATTGAGTTGATATAATTAGAAATGTACTAGTTTGAATACGAGACAGTAAAAGTTAAGAGGAAAAAGAGAAGAAATATTTGATGTTGTAACCTGAGATTTGCACTAAGATTTTGTTATTGAGCTATTGATTAACCCAGTCACCACGTTGCTTTTTAAATATTCAAATGGAAAATTGGAAAATTAATAAAATATTATTAAAAAAAAGAAGAAGACTGTGTCTGTTTCCTTGCTGTAAACGAAAACCTGATCCACTGGAGCAGGTGACCTTTCCCTAATATCGGCCAGGGGTTTTGTGTGTGTGTGTGTGTGTGGCTTTTGTGGAGTGGGAATGTGTTAGCAAGATAGAGACATGGAGGGAGTGTGTACTGAGACAACCATGAAGTGCTCAGTATATTTTCTCAAAACATCTACAGCAGTGGTTCTCAACCTTTTTAATGCCGCGACCCCAACCAGTCATAAGTCGAGGACTAAACCGGTCATAAGTTGAGGACTAAACCGGTCGTAAGTCGAGGACTACCCAACCGGTCGTAAGTCGAGGACTTTCCCTGCCTGGGAGTGCCACGCATGCGTGGTTCTGCCCCCTCCGCCAGCCGAGGCGTAGCTGGCAAGCGGCAGAGACAGAGCAGGCCGACCACCAGCTGGCCCAGCCCAAGGGAGGTAAGGCACCCGCCGGAAAAGGTAAAAAAAATGGTGGACAAAAAAAATGGCAGACAAAAAAAATGGCGGACAGCCTTGCTTGGCGACCCCCATGAAATGGTCGATCAGCCCCAAATGGGGTCCCGACCCACAGGTTGAGAACCACTGATCTACAGCAATGCAACTGACATGTTCCTTTTTATTAAGACAATAATTCTCTCATGGAGACAGCAACAGGAGAAGGGCTGGGAAGTAACCTTGATTAAATAAATAAATAACTGCTATGAGCCTTGATTATTGGGTTTTAGATCTAGTAGTTGATTGCACAGAGATTGGTTTCAAAAGTGGGATTTGCAACTTTCTAACTGCAATTGGGGAATGACATCAGAGTACTTTATAGACTGGGTGCTGTGGTGAATTTGATCCCATGTCTCTGCCCTCTGTCACCTAAGGGCACCATTTAAGGATGTGTGTAAAGCAACAATCTGTGTCTAAAAATCAGTTTGGGGTAGGGAGGTTTGTTGAACATGTGTGGCCCTTTGTCACCCCAATTCTCAGCTGCCCCCGGCCCTCCTGCCAACTCAACTGAGCAAAGACCAGGCATGTCCTGAAAGCAGTGGGGGGGGGATTTGGTTTTGGAGGGGCGAGTGTGGCCTTCCTGTGTCGAGCAGAGACTGCTCGACACAGAGTCTTTGGGTTTATGAAACGCCAGTTTGGACCATGAGCAACGGAGCAATGGAAAGAGTACAACTCAGTGATCATCTTGCCCCAGGGAGAAATACACTGGATGCCCCTCATGGGAGGAGAGGTAGTTGCAGTGGGTCTCCTTTTGACCAAAAGACTGAGCAAATTGAAAGGCTGAAAAAAGAGCCCCACTATGCCTCCCTTGATCTGCCAGCTCCATCCCACTTCCGAAGGGAGGGGGATGACCTGGCTCCAGGGTGGGAGGGCAGGACCTGCAAAGGAAGGCAGTTCCTTCCACCTGCAAACCTTCGCCCGCCCGTTGGAGAAGGAGCCAAACTCAGCTCTGACACGCCAGATCACGTCCTCAGGAAGGAGCATTTGAGTAGGTAGGGGGAGGGAAAACCTCAGAGGCTACCAACACTTTGTGAGAAAATCATCTAGACTGAAATCTCTCTCTCTCTCTCTCTCTCTCTCTCTCTCTCTCTCTCTCTCTCTCTCTCTCACACACACACACACACACACACACACACACACACAAAACTCAACCCATGAAGAGATAGCAGAACTAAAACCAGTTGACATCATTGCAGAAGCAGTTGGACGGTTCCCTTTCATAGAACATAGGATCCTAGGTTTGGCAGGGACCTCAGAGGTCTTCTAGTCCAACCCCTTGTTCAAGCAGGAGACCCTATACCAGGGATAGGCAACCTTGGCCCTTTTATGACTCGTGGACTTCAACTCCCAGAATTCCTGAGCCAGCATCTTGCAGAGACTGCAAACTCCGTATGCCTGGAATGGGGCGCTTGAGAAACGGAGTCTTCTGCCAGATCTCCGTTGGGATAAAAATGGAAAGTGAAGATGCATTTCTATCAATCCCAGTGGAAATGGTCCCTATTTCTGGGCATGGTCTTTGTCCACCACCACCATAGAGTCATCAGCAACTCAGGAATAAAGCAAAACCAGCCATTGGGACTGTCTAATCTAGTGAAAAGAAGGACTAGGGAAGACAGGAGAGCAGTCTTCCAACATCTGAGGGGCTGCCACAAAGAAGAGGGGGGGGGGTCAACCTTTTTCTCCAAAGCACCAGAAGGAGACAAGAAACAATGAATGGAAACTAATCAAGGAGGGAAGCAACCTGGAATTAAGGAGAAATTTTGTGGCGGTGAGAACAATTAATCAGCGGAATGACTTGCCTTCAGAAGTTGTGGGTGCTCCATCATTGGAGGCTTTCAAAAAGAGACTGGACAACTATTTGTCTGGAATGGTATAGGGTCTCCTGCTCGAGCAGGGGGTTGGACTAGAAGATCTCGAAGGTCCCTTCCAATTCTATTATTCTATGTTCTATAATCTATTGTATTCCATCCAGCCCAGCTGCAAGATTAACAGTGGCACATATCTTCTGAAGCGACACCACTATCCAAAAGTGTGCAGGTAGACAGAGGGCTGATTTCACATTGACAGAAGAAAAAATACTGACCAACCATTATTTTTCAATAAGGTCAAGGTTTAATATGTTACTTAGAAACAGAGTTGCTTTTTTCCATCTTTATATGTGTTTAGTTATATTTTTCTCCCCTTTTCTTAATTTCTTACTTCATTTGTTCATTTTCCATGCTGTTTCAAATGCCTTTTGTTCTCTTTTCCTCTTTTGTATATTAACAACAATTAAAACAAGCCTTGAATAATGTTTAAGTGTGATGCCCAGCTGATGAGGATCAAGCTTGAAGCCAGTCGAATGTCTGCCCCATGGGTCAGAAGGAAACTCAACTTGGGGACTGAGATTCATCTGTTTTAGACTGGAATTGTGCAGCCCAACCTGGGTGTGCATCCACTGAAGGCTCCATCCTTAGAAGTCCTGAGTTTGCAGATGGAGGTTAACAGCTTCAACAAGTAACAGAATTGGAAGGGACCTTGTAGGTCATCTTGTCCAATCCCCCGCCCAAGCGGGAGACCGTACACCATTTCCGACAGATGGCAGTCCAGTCTCTTCTTGGAGACCTCCAGTTATGAAGCTCCCACAACATCTGAAGGCAATGTCTTTTCCATTGGTTGATTGTTCTCACTGCCAGAAAAATTCTCCTTATTTCTAGGTTGAATCTCTCCTTGATCAGTTTCTATCCATTATTCCTTGTCTGGCCTTCAGGTGCTTTGTAAAATAGGGTGACCCCCTCCTCTCTGTGACAGCACCTCAAATATTGGATCACTGCTATCCTGTCTCCCCTGGTCCTTCTCTTCACTGGATTAGCCATGCCCAGTTCCTGCAACCGTTCTTCATACATTTTAGCCTCCAGTCCCCTAATCACCTTTGTTGCTCTTCTCTGCACTTTTTCCTAGAGTCTAAACATCTTTTTTATAGTGTGGTGACCAAAACTGGGTGCAGTATTCTAGGTGTGGTCTTTCTAAGGCTTTATAGAGCGGTGTTAGTACCTCACGTGATCTTGATTGAATCCCTCTGTTAATGCAACCTAGGATTGCATTGGCTTTTTTGGCTGCCGTCACACACTGTTGGCTCATGTTTAATTGATTGTCCACTAAGACTCCAAGATCCCTCTAACAGTTAACTGCTATTAAACCTGGTTTCACCCAATCTATATGTGTACTTTTGCTTTTTCTTGCCTAAGTGTAAGACTTTACTTTTCTCTACATTGAATTTCATTTTGTTAGACGGGGCCCAGTGTTCAAGTCTCTCAAGGTCCCTCTGGATCTTGAGCCTATCATCTAGGGTGTTGGCTATTCCTGCCAGCTTAGTATCATCTGCAAATTTGATAAGTTCCCCTTCTATTCCCTCATCTAAGTTGTTTATGAAGATGTTGAAGAGTACTGGGCCTAAGACGGAACCTTGTGGCATCCCACTGCTTACTTCCCTCCATGTAGATGTAGTACCATTAAGGACTATTTGATTATGTTTTGTCAGCCAGTTACAAATCCATCTGATGGTGATGCTATCTATTCCACTTTTTTTTAGCTTACCAAGAAGTAGGTTGTGGTCTACTTATCGAATGCCTTACTGAAGTCTAAGTATACTACATCCACAGCATTTTGCTGGCCTACTAATTTAGTCACTTTGTCAAAGAATGAAATAAGAGTGTTTTGGCATGATCTGTTTTTAACAAACCCAGGCTGACTTTTAGTTATTACTTTACTCATTTCTAGATGTTCATAGATCTGTTTTTCTATTATCTTTTCCAGGATCTTCCCAGGTATTGATGTCAGGCTGATTGGTCTATAGTTTTCTGGGTCTGTTTTTTCTCTCTCCTTTTTTTGAAGATGGGAACCACATCAGCCCTTTTCCAATCCTGAGGTACTTCCCTGATGCTCTGGGATTTTTTGAAAGATATGGTGCAATGGTTCTTAGATGACATCTGCCAACTCCTTCAGAACTCTGGGGTGTAGTCCATCGGGTCCTGGTGATTTATGTTCATCAAGATCGGACAGGTGTTCTCCTACCATTTTTTTTTTGTTGCTTATTTTAACTTTTATTTCTAGTCTGTCTTTTACAGTTATGTTTTTGGTAGGCTGGGCTATAATTTATTTTTGTCTCCAGGGCATTGCCACAGACTTGCTGTGCCTGTGAGCGCTCTGGTGGCCACTCAGACCCAATGACGGGCATTTCCAATGGGGCTCACCTCTTCCTCCTTGTAGAACCACAAGAGCACTTGCCAAGCAGAAGTTTCCTTTCTGCAGAAGGGGTCCATCGTACTTCCTCATCTGGCACACAGAACAGGTACAACACAAGACACTGCTGTAGGGGACACGTCTGGCGCTGCCTTCAAACTCTTACTGTCCCGGCATGACAGCAGGACTGACAAAGGAGCCAAATAGAGAGCTGGCATGCCAGGAATTGTGCTAGATAATGGGGGCCCAGCCCAGCTCTCTCCAGGTTTCCCTCTCCATGGGGCACAGGCTGTACTGGGCCAGGCCAAGTGGGTTCCCAGATTGGATAGCAGGAAGAGAGAGGCAGATGTGCTTTGAGGCTGGTTCTCCAGAAAGACGGATTATGATCACCACAAAATACCACCATTTTCCTCCCTGTCCCACCCTTCCCACTGTCTTCCACGCCAGGAGCTTTGGCACAGCTGAGAATTTGCATTTCTGTGATGGGATAGAAAAAGATCTCAAGCCGTGTCCTGCAAACTCTCCCCTCTTGAAAGAGGGCCCAGTCCAGTTCCGTCCAGGCTCCCCTCTCCTGCTGCTCCCTGTAGGGACCACAAGGCCCAGACAGACAAAGTGAGAGGAACAATCAGCCTTCGCCACTCCTGCTGACCAAATCCAGAAGATCCAAGCCAAGCAATACAAAAACGTACAATCCACAACAAAAGGGAAAATACCAATTTCTTCCCAGCGTCCTAAGTAAAGTGATCACCGCTATAGGCAGTATGCATTCTCTTGCGCCTGGTCTGAATTTTTCTTTCCCTGCTCCCTGGCACAGCAGAGAATTTGGAGAGGAGGGGGTTACAAGGGAACAGACAGGCACAAAATACAGAATACACATCAAAAACATATACATTTAAATAAACAAACAAAGATAGATAGATAGATAGATAGATAGATAGATAGATAGATAGATAGATAGATAGATAGATAGATAGATAGATTTATGTGGCGACTCCAACATCCCCAAGCACACCACACAAATACCTCAGTGTGCTCCCTGTTGTGTTACTATTCTGTTTCAAAGTTGCTGATACACAGAGAGATTACCTATAGAAATCATTTGTTTTTTTCCCTCCACACACCCCCACCCCCACACCCCCTGCTTCGCAGACAGGAGAGATTGCTTAAACAATCAAGGAGAGGCAAAAAGAAAAAGAAAAAAAAGTCATCTCTTTAGTCAATCTCTCCTGTGCCTGGCCCATTTTTTTTCTTCCCCTTGCAGAGATTGGAGAGGAAGGGATTACAAGAGGTCAAAGGAATGTGTGCTCTTGTGGGTCAGAAGAAAACTGGACTCAGGGACTGAGATTCATCTGTTTTAGAGTGGAATTGTAAACCCCAAAGCACAGGTGTTCATCCATAGAGGACTCCTTCCTTACAAGTCCTGAATTTGCAGGTGGAAGTTGTGGTGAGATAGGCCTTGCTCTCAGATCCTGGGCATTACCAGTTCTGCCAGTGAAGTGCTCCGGTGGTCACTCAGACCCAACACCGGGCATTTCCCACGGGGCATGACCTCTTCCTCCTTGTATGACCACAAGGCTTTTTGCAAAGAGGAAACTTCCTTTCTGTAGAAGGAGCTCCATCATCCTTCCTCATCTGGCACACAGAAAACTCGTAACACAACATGTTGCTGTTGGGAGGGGCACATCTGCACCTGCTACCCTGGCATGGCAGCTGCCTAGCAGGACAAAGTAGCCAAAATGGAGAGCCAACCTGCCAGGAATTACGTTGACCTGACAAAAACAATTGTGATGGGGTTGTTTTCAGTATGAAACTGAGTCAGGAAGGTTATTCATGGAATCTTGGGGTTGCAGTCATCTAATCCAGAGGTTCTCAATATTGGCAACTTGTGGTCTTCAACTCCCAGAATTCCCCAGCCAGCACTATGTGTCCTCCCATATTCAAGTTGCCAGGTTTGAGAAATACTAACTTAGTCTAGTCCTCTAGTTCATGTAGGATCTCTTAAAGCATTCCTGATAGAGGTCCATGCTCTGGGTGAAGACCTCCAATGAAAGAGAACTCAGGGCTTCCTGGGGCAGTCTGTTCCACGGACTCACAGTTTTTCCAGTGAGGCAGTTTCTTCTGAAGTCTACCTTTAATCTCCTTTCTTATAGGTCTGACCCATCTCTTCTTTTCCTAACCCTGCAGCAACAGAAAATAAGTCCACAGTTTTTCTTCAGTTCTTCAGATATTGGAAGGTTGCTGTTATATCTCCTCTTGGTCACCTGTTCTGTAGATGCTCAGGTTATTAAGAGCTTTGTTTCTTGAGCCTTCACCATCGTGGCTTCTTCACAACCTGCTCAAATTGGTTTCTTTCCTTTTGGAACTGCTGTGCCCAGAACTGGACACCAAACAGGGTCTGACCAGGGCAGAGGTGAGAAGAAAGGAACAATGACCTTCTAGAGCCCAATTAGCACACCAGAAGATAAGTTTGGCCTTGGGGAAGCTGCATCTCACAGTTGGCTCATCACTGACATGATTGACAAGGACAACCTTGCCTTGATCATTCTGAAGGATGCTTGGACAAATAAAGAGATAGCTGTGGGTTTTTAGAGTCTTGAGGCCCATCTTTGCATCCAGTGCTGTCAATAAACCAAGATGTGATTCACTGCATCTGTCTCCTGGTCTCTGGTTCAAAGGTATCTGGGAAAATTCTCCTGCAGGTGCAGCTGCTTCTCTCTGTTAGGAACATGCCCCAC
>NW_015389291.1:55542-59407 GCF_001527695.2 Protobothrops mucrosquamatus
GCAAGCGGGACTGGCCTAGGGGATTTTATAGGGGTTTTAATTACTTTTAATTGGACACTTTCAAATATTTCGTTTTAATTAAATTTTAATTAGGTGTAATATGTATTTATGTTAGCTTTTTATCATTTGTCAGCCGCCCTGAGTCCGAAAGGAGAAGGGCGGGATATAAATGCAATTAATAATAATAATAATAATAATATATGAAAAGGTTTTTTTGGTCAGACCGTTTTTTTTTGGTTGATGCACCTTGGTATTTTGACTGCTATACTGCAGTTCTACTATTATAATCACTTTTGCCTTGCAGCCCCCCAAACTAGGGGCATTAAGCAGGCTCAAGTCGCTACCCTTTATTCTTTTTTGGTATTATTTATGGAAGCTACCCAATCAAGCAAATCAATCAATCGGTCAATCAACCAATCAACGTTGCAAGAATTTACATAATTTTGCAGTTGCAATCTCTTTTCCACTGTAGAGTTAGTCCTTAGTTCCATTGCACTGAAAGTATTGGAGGAAAGAGAGCCTGCAGCTCTTTGAGTACCATAAAGATCCTCATTAGAACATTACGCAAATTAAGTTAACTATTTATATTTTGCAGAAATTAGACTTCACTTCACTTTACTTCTTGTTGAAATGCCAGCCACTGACATCTCACGCAAGAGCATGCTCAGATTGTGGTTATCAATCTTTCTCTTAGGAGCTGGTAAGTTGCATTTTTCTTACTGTATTTCTAGCTTCAAATGCAGTTTCAAACCAGGATTGAAATTTGGAGCTCAAAACATGGTTTGTTTCCTTGAATCCAGGTAAGATCCTTACTGGAATAGATTAGAGAAGAATTTCAAGAAAAAGGCAAATAATATTGAAATTACAAATTCTAGCAGAAGTCAATGTTTTTACCAGTTTTCTTTGAAAAACATAAGAAACATTTCATATGGATTTGATATGACAGTTTAGTCTAAATTAACAGGACAAAAAACCCAATTTCAGACCAAAATATAACAATAATTCAAGTTCTCAAAAAATAATCCCTGTGAGAGGAATCTAGGTGTCCTGGTGGACAGCCACTTATGAATGAGCCAGCCGTGTGCTGCAGCAGCCAAAAAAGCTAATGCAATCCTAGGTTGCATCAAGAGAGATATAGTTTCAAGATCACTTGAAGCATTACTACCACTTTAGACTGCATTGGTGAGACCACCCGGAATATGTGTGCAGTTTTGGTCACCACAATACAAAAAAGATATTGAGACTCTACAAAGAGTGCAGAGAAGATCAACAAAGATGATAAATGGTCTGGAGGCTAAAACATATGAAGAATGGTTAAGGGAACCAGGTAATGTCTAGCCTAACAAAGAGAATGATTAGGGGAGACCTGGTGGCAGTCTTCCAATATTTCAAGGATTATCTCTGGAAAAAGGGGGTGGGCTTTCCGTGCTTATTTGTGCAAGAGAACCGTGGGAGTTGGAAACTGGTTGGGTTGCAACCACAATCCAATGGCCACCTTTGAGGGTTCTTTCTATCTTCCTTGGTTCACCTGGTCTCTTTGAATCCTAATCCTCATCTTTATGCCCAACAACTATCTGTGTCATTGTGGTCTTCGTAAACTCTACATAAACTCTAAAAATCTAAGAAGCTCTTGGGTGCCTAATTGTGTCTTTGGAGCTAAGATCCAGAGACAAGGGCTGGGTTTCTCCAGATGCTGGACTTTCTAGGAACTTAAAAGTGTAGAGATGGAAAGGACCACAAGTTTGTCTAGTCCAAACCTCTGCAATACGCAGGACAACTAGTTAAACCATTCAAGTATCCTCACCTTTCCCCATTAGCCTGGTTCCTTCCACCCTGGTTGAGGGGAAAAATTAAATTCAAGGCAGCAGAAATAACAGGAACATCACGTGGGGTGTCTAATTGAAGGGATCAACTTTGTGGCAGAGCACCAGAAGTGCTGGTACGTTGAATGACAGGCGTCCCCCAGATGAGTCCTTCAGGTGACCTGAGGCTTGGTGGAGCTTGGGGTCTCTCTGGCGGGGCAGATCCTCTTTTTGAATCACAAGGGAAGGTCTTAGCTCCCACATAGGACATTTGAACCCCTCATGCTTCCCTAAGAAGGAAAGACCATCACCCAGAAAGGCCCCACCACGTACTCTANTGATCATTCTGAAGGATGCTTGGACAAATAAAGAGATAGCTGTGGGTTTTTAGAGTCTTGAGGCCCATCTTTGCATCCAGTGCTGTCAATAAACCAAGATGTGATTCACTGCATCTGTCTCCTGGTCTCTGGTTCAAAGGTATCTGGGAAAATTCTCCTGCAGGTGCAGCTGCTTCTCTCTGTTAGGAACATGCCCCACACTGCACTTTATCTTCTTTTTCTATAATATATATATGTATGTGTATGTGTATGTGTATATGTATGTGTATGTGTATGTATATAATTATAATGGATGTAAATTTAGGAAAGGACACAGAGGTTTCGAATGAGGTCAGGTGTCTTCCAGGTGCTACTGCCAGTAGGGACAAGAAGCGTATTTGTAAAATAATCAAGAATGCCAGCAAGGACTGTGATGTGGAGGCTATTGTGCATCTTGGCACTAACGGTCTGTCCCAAAAAGATGTACTCACTGTGCAGAATGACTTCCAGAGCCTGGGGCAGAATAGGCTGTAGGCTTATTTTTTCAGAGGTCTTACCAGTGTATAAGGACCAAAATGGAAAAGGCCAGCGTATAGCACAATTCAATATGTGGCTAAAGGAGTGGAGTAAAGGGGAAGGCTTTGGATATATTAGTCACGATGTCAGCAGCTGGTCCAATGAAGAAATTACAAAAGAGATGGTTTGCATCCATCAAAGAAAGTGACTGAGTTACTTGGCTATAAATTCACAGATTTTCTGGAGGAATATTTAAACTAAACAGCGGGAACAGTGAGCTAACTGATACAGAACATCCCTGTCCCCAGCAATCTAAAAATTATAGGGCTATCAGTGCATGTAACATAGATGTGTGTGTGGACAAGAACATCAACCTTGCTGTCAAGCAAAATCAAGCTCTTAATAGCGAGTGCCACACAAAGTGCACTAACCAAATAGGTGGTAAGAAAATAGGGGAACTCAGGCACCACACAGGTTATGTAGAACGTAAACACAGGGTCAGTCATAAAGGACTCAAATGTCTATACACAAATGCACAGAGTATGAACAGCAAGCAGGGTGAACTAGAAATTCAGGTTAATGAGGGCAGATATGATATTGTTGCCATAACGATAACATGGTGGGACGAAACCCACAAATGGAACACACAGCTAGAGGGATTTAAATTATTTAAAAGAAACAGACCAAATAAAAGAGGAGGTGGAGTTGCTCTCTATATAAGAAATAACTACATCTCTACAGAAATAGAGCACAACAATGATGAAAACTGTCCTGAATGCATATGGGTCAATATAAAAGGGGGGGGAACGACATTGCCATAGGTGTATACTATAGGCCACCCAACCAAACACAGGAAATAGATGAACCTTTTGCTAGTCAGCTAACTAAGGTATGTAGGAAGCACATCACAATAGTAATGGGGGACTTTAACTACCCTGACATCAACTGGGAGACAAATTCTGCACCAAGTGTAAGATCAAACAGATTTCTGACAAACCTAGCAGACAACTTTGTCTCCCAAAAAGTAGAGGAGGGAACTAGGGGATTAGCCATATTGGATCTAATTCTCACTAACAGGAGATGAAATGATAGAAGGTGTTGAAGCCATAGGAACCTTGGGAGGAAGTGACCATGCAATATTGGAATTCAACATTATGGAAGCACAAGCAATAGAACACAGTCAAACTAGAGTCTTGGACTTCAAGAGAGCTAATTTCAATAAACTTAGAG